>NC_084557.2:54280691-54328191 GCF_033978685.3 Nerophis lumbriciformis
AACAACGCGCCACTAAAACAATGCAATAATGTCAACATACCCAAAATATATAAACAGACAAAATTGTGCTTTTCAACCACTGTGCCGCGGCACACTAATGTGGCTTATAGTACTAGTGTCATTATTAGTGCTTGGACAACATACACACGCCTGCAGATAGGGGGCAGCGGGGCTTGAATTATCACATCCATTTTCTACCGCTTGTCCCTTTTGGAGTCGCGGCGGGGTGCCTATCTCAGCTGCAATCGGGCGGAAGGCGGTGTACACCCTGGACAAGTCGCCACCTCATCACAGGGCCAACACAGATAGACAACATTCACACACTAGGGACCATTTAGTGTTGCCAATCAACATATCCCCAGGTGCATGTCTTTGGAGGTGGGAGGAGCCTATCCCCAGGTGCATGTCTTTGGAGGTGGGAGGAGCCTATCCCCAGATGCATGTCTTTGGAGGTGGGAGGAGCCTATCCCCATGTGCATGTCTTTGGAGGTGGGAGGGGCCTAACCCCGGTGCATGTCTTTTGAGGTGGGAGGAGCCTATCCCCAGATGCATGTCTTTGGAGGTGGGAGGAGCTTATCCCCATGTGCATGTCTTTGGAGGTGGGAGGGGCCTAACCCCAGGTGCATGTCTTTGGAAGTGAGAGGGGCCTATCCCCAGGTGCATGTCTTTGAAGGTGGGAGGAGCCTATCCCTAGGTGCATGTCTTTGGAGGTGGGAGGAGCCTATCCCAGATTCATGTCTTTGGAGGTGGGAGGAGCCTATCCCCATGTGCATGTCTTTGGAGGTGGGAGGGGCCTATGCCAAGGTGCATGTCTTTGGAGGTGGGAGGAGCCTATCCCAGATTTATGTCTTTGGAGGTGGGAGTAGCCTATTCCTAGGTGCATGTCTTTGGAGGTGGGAGGAGCCTATCCCCAGGTGCATGTCTTTGGAGGTGGGAGGAGCCTATTCCAGATTCATGTCTTTGGAGGTGGGAGGAGCCTATCCCCATGTGCATGTCTTGGGAGGTGGGAGGGGCCTATGCCCAGGTGCATGTCTTTGGAGGTGGGAGGAGCCTATCCCAGATTTATGTCTTTGGAGGTGGGAGTAGCCTATTCCTAGGTGCATGTCTTTGGAGGTGGGAGGAGCCTATCCCCAGGTGCATGTCTTTGGAGGTGGGAGGAGCCTATTCCAGATTCATGTCTTTGGAGGTGGGAGGAGCCTATCCCCATGTGCATGTCTTTGGAGGTGGGAGGGGCCTAACCCCGGTGCATGTCTTTTGACGTGGGAGGGGCCTATCCCCAGGTGCATGTCTTTTGAGGTGGGAGGGGCCTATCCCCAGGTGCATGTCTTTGGAGGTGGGAGGGGCCTATCCCCAGGTGCATGTTTTGTTTTTTTTTGGCGGTGGGAGGAAGCCGGAGTACATGCAAACTCCACACAGAAAGATCCCGAGCCCGGGATTGAACTCAGGACTACTCAGGACCTTCGTATTGTGAGGCACATGCACTAACCCCTGCGCCACCGTGCTGCCCGGGGCTTGAATGAATAAATAAGAAAATAGGACCAACCGTACACAGCTCTTGGGTTATAGTAGGTCATGAGGACATGTAAATGACTCGTGGTTCTCAGAAAGAACTTGTCTCTCCAGGTACCATCATAATGACCAACATTCCAATACAGTAGCCTAGTAGGCCTAAGTATTCACAAAAAAGCAGAGGAGCACAGGACAGCAAATGGTTTACAACCACTGATCTACAGTGGCGCCGTGCACCTTTTATGTGATGTTTTTCCTCAAACAAATTGGTCAAATTCTACATTGGACGACCGAAAGTGGCGATCATGTCAGATATTCCACTTGAGGAATGACAAGATATTACTAACGAGTCACAGATGTCACCTAAACACTGTGATTATCCTATTTTACGGACTATAGAGCGCACCGGCATCGAAGCCACGCCCACTAAATATTAGGGGGAAAAATATGCTTGCACATGTTAGCCACACCCGACTATAAGCCGCAGACATATATGTTGCCAAATGAGTTATTTACACAGAAATATTCTCTAAATGTTTACTTACAAAAATGTATTGTTTCCAAACGGTGTCTGTAACAAGGCAGTAAAACGGTTGATCAAACAAAACAGAAATCATGGTCATGAACCCACTAGCTGCGCAAGCTAGCTCTCCAATCAGCTAAACAGACTCAATAACTCCACGGTGACGTCTTGGTGAATTTACTGAGGAATTTGTGAAAGTGAAACAATACAAAAAGAATGTTGCTGCAAGTTAATAAAATGAACATAGACCCTCGGATGTTAGCTATTGCTATTGCTGACAACGCGAGATTCATTATATCACGATAACAGGTACAAATATGCATGAAAACACTCCTACAGACGTCACGCATGGGACACTTTAGTAAGTATGAACAGTTTTAGTTATATTGTAGAACTTAAAAACGGTGCTCGGAGTGATTAATGAAGAATCCAGACGAGTAAAAAGTTTATGGATGGCTAAAAGACTGCACGACACTTATACTTCCGGTTGAAAGCACTAAACAGAAGGACACTGCAGTGAGCAAACTCATCCAAAAGATGGCGTCATAGCACAAACGATAAAACAAAACTTTGCATGTTTTTTTGTTTTCTTTTTAAATACAATTTTTATAATAGCCGTCAGCGAAGAAAAATCCATAAATCAACCGCACCGTTTATTAAGCCGCAGGGTGCAAAGTGTAGGGAAAAAAAATAGCGGCTTATTACCATATCCAACTGATTTACCGGCAAGTTGAACAATGAATGAATTGATGGTTTCTGGCCTCTTTGCATGTTTTTTTTGTGCGGGTTTGATTCTGACCATCAGATTCCTTCGTAAGAAGTGACAAGCTGGTAGGAAGGAATGAAGGAAAAAAAATGAACTGATAGTAAAAAAAACTAACATTTAAGCTGGGATTTTTGTGTGATCATTTATTATAAGTTAAAAAGTTAAAGTAGCAATGATAGTCACACACACACACTAGGTGTGGCGAAATGATTCTCTGCATTTGACCCATCACCCTTGATCACTCCCTGGGAGGTGAGGGGAGCAGTGAGCAGCAGCGGTGGCCGTGCCCGGGAATAATTTTTGTTGATTTAACCCCCAACTCCAAGCCTTGATGCTGAGTGCCAAGCAGGGAGGTAATGGCTCCCATTTTTATCGTCTTTGGTATGACTCGGCCGGGGTTTGAACTCACAACCTACCCATCTCAGGGCGGACACTCTAACCACTAGGCCACTGAGTACCGTATTTTCCGCACTATAAGGCGCACCTAAAAACCACAAATTTTCTCAAAAGCTGACAGTGCGCCTTATAACCCGGTGCGCTTTATATATGGATAAATATTAAGATTCATTTTCATAAAGTTTCGGTCTCGCAACTTCGGTAAACAGCCGCCATCTTTTTTCCCGGTAGAACAGGAAGCGCTTCTTCTTCTACGCAAGCAACCGCCAAGGTAAGCACCCGCCCCCATAGAACAGGAAGCGCTTCTTCTTCTACCGTAAGCAACCACCCGCCCGCGTAGAAGAAGAAAAAGCGCGCGGATATTACCGTATGTTTCATTTCCTTTGTGTGTTTACATCTGTAAAGACCACAAAATGGCTCCTACTAAACGACAGGGATCCGGTTCATGAAAAGACGCAATCTCTCCATCCGCACACAGACTACTATTTCACAGCAACTGATATTCCTGTGAACCGCACTGTGGATACAACGGGAGCACGTACGGTGAATATTCGCACCACAGGGAATGAGAAGTCATCCTTCACTGTGGTTCTAGCTTGCCATGCTAATGGCCAGAAACTTCCACCCATGGTGATATTTAAAAGGAAGACCTTGCCAAAAGAGACCTTTCCAGCCGGCGTCATCATAAAAGCTAACTTGAAGGGATGGATGGATGAAGAAAAGATGAGCGAGTGGTTAAGGGAAGTTTACGCGAAGAGGCCGGGTGGCTTTTTTCACGCAGCTCCGTCCATGTTGATATACGACTCCATGCGCGCCCACATCACGCTGGTTTTTAATATATTATTAAAGTTTGACTGACCTATTTGACTGTTTTTTTGACATTCCTTTAGCGCAGTTAGATGCGGCTTACAACACGGGGCGGCTTATAGGTGGACAAAGTTTTGAAATATGCCGTTCATTGAAGGCGCGGCTTATAACCCAGGGCGCCTTATGGTGCGGAAAATACGGTAGGTGTTTGTATTCATGAGTCATGAGTGTTTCATTTATGCTATTTTTTCCCCCTTACCCTTCTCCCTTTAACATTTACAATATACATATATATCTCAAAACCCCACTTTTGGTCCCTCAGTTTAATTCACACCAGAAAAAACCTTCCACATGCATTATTGCTGTACAAGTCGTCTTAAAGATAATGTCAGGTTACACACAATTCCCATGGCTTGAGCATTTAGCCATCATCAATGGCAGCTGCTTGGACATACAGTGTGTGTGTGTGTGTGTGTGTGTGTGTGTGGGTGTGTGTGTTGTATTTGTATGTTTAAGTATCCAGTATATGTAGAGTACTGTATATCAGGCCAATTGTGTTTACTATTATAGTCAGTGCAGGGCTGAGAGGGCTACAGTTCAAACATGCACACACATTGTACACACATTGTACACACATTGTACACACTTGTACACACATTGTACACACTTGTACACACATTGTACACACACCCAAGCCATGCTTCTAAAGCTGAGGGGCCCTAAATGCCTCACAGATGGACTCCTAACAAACAGTCAAGTATTCTCAGTATTTGGCCTCGCTGCAATTGACAGCATACTTCCCTAATTGAGATGCTATTTAGGTCAGGTCAGCATTCTTCAGCCAGACGTAACACGCTGTATGTTACCTCCATGGCCATTGATTGAGTGGTCCTAACACGCTGTATGTTACCTTCATGGCCATTGATTGGGTGGTCCTAACACGCTGTATGTTACCTCCATGGCCATTGATTGAGTGGTCCTAATACGCTGTATGTTACCTGCATGGCCATTGATTGAGTGGTCCTAACACGCTGTATGTTACCTCCATGGCCATTGATTGAGTGGTCCTAATACGCTGTATGTTACCTCCATGGCCATTGTTTGAGTGGTCCTAACACGCTGTATGTTACCTCCATGGCCATTGTTTGAGTGGTCCTAACACGCTGTATGTTACCTCCATGGCCATTGATTGAGTGGTCCTAACACGCTGTATGTTACCTCCATGGCCATTGATTGAGTGGTCCTAATACGCTGTATGTTACCTGCATGGCCATTGATTGAGTGGTCCTAACACGCTGTATGTTACCTCCATGGCCATTGATTGAGTGGTCCTAATACGCTGTATGTTACCTCCATGGCCATTGTTTGAGTGGTCCTAACACGCTGTATGTTACCTCCATGGCCATTGATTGAGTGGTCCTAACACGCTGTATGTTACCTCCATGGCCATTGATTGAGTGGTCCTAACACGCTGTATGTTACCTCCATGGCCATTGATTGAGTGGTCCTAACACGCTGTATGTTACCTGCATGGCCATTGATTGGGTGGTCCTAACCACACGGGCAGTGTGAGTTATGCTGCTTTTAAAGAACAATTACGTGTTAAAGTCAACACTTTTGACCTCTCTGACAGGCGAGGTGGCTTAAAACATATATTCATTGAATAAAGTCACTTTTGGGTGGGATTAGAACAGCAAAAAGGGAGCTAAACACGTTTTTTTTTTAGTGAGCGTGTTGCAACTAGCGGCGTAATCATACAGTATGTACCTCGCTTTATAGTAAGGGAACACAACACACTAACATAAACATGATTCAATCATCTTTAAAATGAAACTGCAAACTACTAAAAGGTCATTCCAAATATCAAAAAGATGACCTGTACGTATAATCAATGTTGTATCAATTTACAAAATACAACTATTTTGCGACATTGTGTCAAAGTCAGTTTTAAAGGACATGTACGTATAATCAACGTTGTATCAATTTACAAATACAACTATTTTGCGACATTGTGTCAAAGTCAGTTTTAAAGGACATGTACGTATAATCAACGTTGTATCAATTTACAAATACAACTATTTTGCAACATTGTGTCAAAGCCACTTTTAAAGGACATGTACGTATAATCAATGTTGTATCAATTTACAAATACAACTATTTTGCGACATTGTGTCAAAGTCAGTTTTAAAGGACATGTACGTATAATCAACGTTGTATCAATTTACAAATACAACTATTTTGCGACATTGTGTCAAAGCCAGTTTTAAAGGACATGTACGTATATTTAACGTTGTATCAATTTACAAAATACAACTATTTTGCAACATTGTGTCAAAGCCACTTTTAAAGGACATGTACGTATAATCAACGTCGTATCAATTTACAAAATACAACTATTTTGCAACATTGTGTCAAAGTCAGTTTTAAAGGACATGTACGTATAATCAACGTTGTATCAATTTACAAAATACAACTATTTTGCGACATTGTGTCAAAGTCAGTTTTAAAGGACATGTACGTATAATCAACGTTGTATCAATTTACAAAATACAACTATTTTGCGACATTGTGTCAAAGTCAGTTTTAAAGGACATGTACGTATAATCAACGTTGTATCAATTTACAAAATACAACTATTTTGCGACATTGTGTCAAAGTCAGTTTTAAAGGACATGTACGTATAATCAATGTCGTATCAATTTACAAAATACAACTATTTTGCGACATTGTGTCAAAGTCAGTTTTAAAGGACATGTACGTATAATCAACGTTGTATCAATTTACAAAATACAACTATTTTGCGACATTGTGTCAAAGTCAGTTTTAAAGGACATGTACGTATAATCAACGTTGTATCAATTTACAAAATACAACTATTTTGCGACATTGTGTCAAAGTCAGTTTTAAAGGACATGTACGTATAATCAACGTTGTATCAATTTACAAAATACAACTATTTTGCGACATTGTGTCAAAGTCAGTTTTAAAGGACATGTACGTATAATCAACGTTGTATCAATTTACAAATACAACTATTTTGCGACATTGTGTCAAAGTCAGTTTTAAAGGACATGTACGTATAATCAACGTTGTATCAATTTACAAAATACAACTATTTTGCGACATTGTGTCAAAGTCAGTTTTAAAGGACATGTACGTATAATCAACGTTGTATCAATTTACAAAGACAACTATTTTGCGATATTGTGTCAAAATCAGTTTTAAAGGACATGTACGTATAATCAACGTTGTATCAATTTACAAAATACAACTATTTTGCGACATTGTGTCAAAGTCAGTTTTAAAGGACATGTACGTATAATCAACGTTGTATCAATTTACAAAGACAACTATTTTGCGACATTGTGTCAAAATCAGTTTTAAAGGACATGTACGTATAATCAACGTTGTATCAATTTACAAATACAACTATTTTGCGACATTGTGTCAAAGCCACTTTTAAAGGACATGTACGTATAACCAGTAAGGGAACACAACACAGCAACATAAACCTGATTAAGTCATCTTTAAAATGGAACACAAACTACTAAAAGGTCATTCCAATGATCAAAAAGATGAATAATTATATAAAATGTTTAGTTATGTTTTTTTTACCAAAGTGCAATTGATACAAACAAGTGCAACTGTTTGACAACATACATCCATTTTATACCGCTTGTCCTTTAACAACAATCTGGAATAATACATTAATTTATACTATTGCTGTCCAATGATATATTTTTTCTAATCTGATTAATCACAGAGTCACTATGGATTCATTTGGAGTAATCACGACTGAACACAACTCTTATTCACTCATGATCAGAAAGTAAATAATAACAATTACAATAATATTAAACATCTTTACATTGAATGTTGATGACTTTAGTTATTTGCTACTAAATATTTTCACGTGTAGAATCTATTGTCAAAGTGTCGGATTGACACTCGAAATGGAACCGGATGTGAAGCCAAAACATTTAATTAGGATCAGAAGTCAAACACGTTGATTGGGACATCCCTAAACAATTATATGTATTAATAAATAGAAAAAATAAAATAAATGGAAAAATAAAGAATAATGAAGAGTTAAAAACCTGAAATATTATATATTATTGATATTATATAACCTCCGAGGACAAAGTTACGAACCGCCGCTCCTGGTCTGTGGAACGCTCTCCCTGACCACCTGAGGGCACCACAGACTGTGGATTTTTTTAAAAGAGGCTTAAAAACCCTTCTTTTTTAAAACAGTCTTTTCTCTTTTTTTTTTTTTTTTAGATATATGCATACTAGTTTTAGCTATTTGGCTGTTATAGTTTTTATTTTTATTTTTTATTTATTCATTTTTTATTTTTTTTAATATTTTTAGACAGTGTAGCACTTTGAGGTTGTTTACTCAATGTGAAGTGCTTTTGCATTATATGTTGCATTAATTCATAGATAATAATAATAATAATAATAATAATAATAATAATAATAATAATAATATATTTTATATATTAAATATATTATTATTATTATTATTATTATCTATGAATTAATGCAACATATCTAATTCATAGATAATAATAATAATAATAATAATAATAATAATAATAATAATAATAATAATATATTTTATATATTAAATATATTATTATTATTATTATTATTATTATCTATGAATTAGATATGTTGCATTAATTCATAGATAATAATAATAATAATAATAATAATAATAATATATTTTATATATTAAATATATTATTATTATTATTATTATTATCTATGAATTAATGCAACATATCTAATTCATAGATAATAATAATAATAATAATAATAATAATAATAATATATTTTATATATTAAATATATTATTATTATTATTATTATTATTATTATCTATGAATTAGATATGTTGCATTAATTCATAGATAATAATAATAATAATAATAATAATAATATATTTTATATATTAAATATATTAAATATATTATTATTATTATTATTATTATTATCTATGAATTAATGCAACATATCTAATTCATAGATAATAATAATAATAATAATAATAATAATAATAATAATAATAATAATAATATATTTTATATATTAAATATATTATTATTATTATTATTATTATTATTATTATTATTATTATTATTATCTATGAATTAATGCAACATATAGAGCCATGAATAATTGATGATTGATGATTGAAATATTTTGCTTGATATTGATGAAATGATGAGTGCTGCCTACAAATAATACATTTATTCATGGCTATTTAACCTTTCAGTATGACAAGAAGAAGAAGAAGAAGAAGAAGAAGAAGAAGAAGAAGAAGAAGAAGAAGAAGAAGAAGAAGAAGAATATATCATGTGGTGGTCTATGGAAAATATTTGGCTAACATTTCTGCTGTGGAAATAGAAAAAAACTATAATTTACTGTCCCATTTAATGTTGCTGTTGCCTTATTCCCTGAAATGGAGCGTGACTCCAGAGAATCATGTGGATAACATAATATATAGCAGTGGTTTGCACATGAGTGAACAGCACATTTCCAAGAGCCACACGTCCTAATTCCAGCAAACAAACTGCAAAGCTGCGAGCCCACCAGCGACACACTTCACACCCGTGTCATTTGGGCCTGAGAACAACACCCGCTGACTAATAAGCACACACCTGCTGACTAAGCACGCACCGCTTCATCGGGTGCAAACCACATAAATGCTGCCGAGACAGACAGACAGACGTCAGGCTGGCGTCGCCCGCTGTCGCCATGGCGGCCGACATACCTACGCACAATGGTCACATGCTCAGGCCACGCCCAGTCAGAGACTTCATGTGCAGGATGGAGAAAGTCTGCTGGTGGTGTTGGTGGTGGTGACGGCACACCACCATTGACTCACTCATCCTCCTTACAAGGCAGGTAATGACACGCACACCCAAACATGATCCCACCTGTCCACCCAAAACACACGTGCCTTACCTTATCTTAAAACACACGGCAGGAAAGCGCGCCTTACCTTTTCTTCAAGACGGATCAGTCGCGCTCCGATGGTCGGGAATTCCTTATCTTCCCCTTTACCTGGCAAATGACAGACGCCATGAGGGAGTTAAACACACCTGCACGTGCTGACTGGAGCACAATAAAGATGTGTGTGTGTGTGTGTAGGAAGAATGTGATGATAACCATAGAACAGGAAATGTAACCTATAGCTGCAACACTAGTGTGAACATGACATACAAGATTGTTATACCGTATTTTCCGCACTATTAGCCGCACCTAAAAACCACAAATTTACTCAAAAGCTGACAGTGCGGCTTATAACCCGGTGCGCTTTATATATGGATTAATATTAAGATTCATTTTCATAAAGTTTCGGTCTCGCAACTACGGTAAACAGCCGCCATCTTTTTTCCCCGTAGAAGAGGAAGTGCTTCTTCTTCTACGCAAGCAACCGCCAAGGTAAGCACCCGCCCCCATAGAACAGGAAGCGCTTCTTCTTCTACTGTAAGCAACCACCCGCCCGCGTAGAAGAAGAAGAAGCGCGCGGATATTACGTTTCATTTCCTTTGTGTGTTTACATCTGTAAGGACCACAAAATGGCTCCTACTAAGCGACAGGTTTCCGGTTCATGAAAAGACGCAATCTCTCCATCCGCACACGGACTACTATTTCACAGCAACTGCCTAAAGACTTTCAAGAAAAGCTGGCTACTTTCCGTGCATATTGTAAAAACAAGATAGCTGAAAAAAAGATCCGGCCAGAGAACATTATCAACATGGACGAGGTTCCACTGACTTTTGATATTCCTGTGAACCGCACTGTGGATACAACGGGAGCACGTACGGTGAATATTCGCACCACAGGGAATGAGAAGTCATCCTTCACTGTGGTTTTAGCTTGCCATGCTAATGGCCAGAAACTTCCACCCATGGTGATATTCAAAAGGAAGACCTTGCCAAAAGAGACCTTTCCAGCCGGCGTCATCATAAAAGCTAACTCGAAGGGATGGATGGATGAAGAAAAGATGAGCGAGTGGTTAAGGGAAGTTTAAGTTTACGCGAAGAGGCCTGGTGGCTTTTTTCACGCAGCTCCGTCCATGTTGATATACGACTCCATGCGCGCCCACATCACGCTGGTTTTTAATATATTATTAAAGTTTGACTGACCTATCTGACTGTTTTTTTGACATTCCTTTAGCGCAGTTAGATGCGGCTTACAACACGGGGCGGCTTATAGGTGGACAAAGTTTTGAAATATGCCGTTCATTGAAGGCGCGGCTTATAACCCAGGGCGCCTTATGGTGCGGAAAATACGGTAGTCACTTTCATTGAGGGCCACATTGCCCTTTGAGGGCCACTTGGAAGCATAAATAATATATCATTACAAATGTATAAAGATTCACCTCATTACATGACTTAATTGCTTATGCATTTGATGATTATATTTGTCTACGTACGCTGCAAAAAAAACTTTGGATGTTATTGTAAAAAACTGGTAGCTCAGTCACCATAAATTGACTGCAAGATTTGCAGTGTTTTTGTTTTTTTTTACTGTAAAATCCACGGTTGTTTTTATAGAGTATTACTGTACATGGAAAAACGGTAGCAAAGTCGTTTTCACGCTGAAAAACTGGCAGTTTTACTGTAAAATTTATTGTCATTTTTAACTTGCTTTGAAATGATCAGTCAAGCATTTATTTCAGTTTTAACCTTCAACTTTGTGAATACACTATTTGGTGGCATTATTACTTACTATTGAAAATATATGCTTTTATACGCATGTATTTATTTTTTTTTATGTCAAAATCCCAGCAGGCACAAGACATGAAAACAACGTTGACAACTTGTTGAATTAAGTCCTGACCTTCAGCAACTCAAAAGTAACGTTGAAACAACATTTATTCAATGTCAGTTTGTGAAGTTGATTTGACATTGAAATGTGCTCGTTTTACAACCAACAACTTGGATCCAATGTTGGACATCAACGTTGTATCAATTTACAAATACAACTATTTTGCAACATTTTGTCAAAGTCAGTTTTAAAGGACATGTACGTATAATCAACGTTGTATCAATGACTTGTGCCTGCTGGGATGGAAAGAACAAATACTTTTAGTAAGAAAAGATCAACACTTCATTTCCAGGCTTTGGCGGGCCACTTTAAATGATGTGATGGGTTACATGTGGCCCACGAGCCTTAAGTTTGACACACGTGCCCTACTATATTTATTTTTAGCCTGGTGTGGAGCTGTTGATGTGTCATCCTTCCAATAAAAATACAAAACCTAAGCCATGAAGGGTCAATCTACATGTTGTGGGAAAATGTGACCTCATAAAGTCAAGCAAAAAGGTGAAGTTGAAACCTTCAACATGCATGATTTATTCCACATATTTAGTGAGTGACGTCAACATGATTTATTCCACATATTTAGTGAATGACGCCAACATGATTTATTCCACATATTTAGTGAGTGACGCCAACATGATTTATTCCACATATTTAGTGAGTGACGCCAACATGATTTATTCCACATATTTAGTGAGTGACGTCAACATGATTTATTCCACATATTTAGTGAGTGACGTCAACATGATTTATTCCACGTATTTAGTGAGTGACGCCAACATGATTAATTCCACATAATTAGTAAGTGATGTCAACATGATTTATTCCACATATTTAGTGAGTGACGCCAACATGATTTATTCCACATATTTAGTGAGTGACGCCAACATGATTTATTCCACATATTTAGTGAGTGACGCCAACATGATTTATTCCACATATTTAGTGAGTGACGTCAACATGATTTATTCCACATATTTAGTGAGTGACGTCAACATGATTTATTCCACATATTTAGTGAGTGACGCCAACATGATTTATTCCACATCTTTAGTGGGTGACGCCAACATGATTTATTCCACATATTTAGTGAGTGACGTCAACATAATTTATTCCACATATTTAGTGAGTGACGCCAACATGATTTATTCCACATATTTAGTGAGTGACGCCAACATGATTTATTCCACATATTTAGTGAGTGACGCCAACATAATTTATTCCACATATTTAGTGAGTGACGCCAACATGAATTATTCCACATATTTAGTGAGTGACGCCAACATGAATTATTCCACATATCTAGTGAGGACGCCAACATGATTTATTCCACATATTTAATGAGTGACGCCAACATGATTTATTCCACAAATTTCGTAAGTGACGTCAACATGATATATTCCACATATTTAGTGAGTGACGCCAACATGATTTATTCCACATATTTAGTGAGTGACGTCAACATGATTTATTCTACATATTTAGTGAGTGACGCCAACATGATTTATTCCACATATTTAGTGAGTGACGCAACATGATTTATTCCACATATTTAGTGAGTGACGCAACATGATTTATTCCACATATTTAGTGAGTCACGCCAACATGATTTATTCCACATATTTAGTGAGTGACGCCAACATGATTTATTCCACATATTTAGTGAGTGACGTCAACATTATTTATTTCACATATTTAGTGAGTGACGCCAACATGATTTATTCCACATATTTAGTGAGTGACGCCAACATGATTTATTCCACATATTTATGAGTGACGCCAACATGATTTATTCCACATATTTAGTGAGTGACGTCAACATGATTTATTCCACATATTTAGTGACGTCAACATGATTTATTCCACATATTTAATGAGTGACGCCAACATGATTTATTCCACATATTTAGTGAGTGACGCCAACATGATTTATTCCACATATTTAGTGAGTGACGTCAACATGATTTATTCCACATATTTAGTGAGTGACGCCAACATGATTTATTCCACATATTTAGTGAGTGACGCCAACATGATTTATTCCACATATTTAGCGAGTGACGCCAACATGTTTTATTCCACATATTTAGTGAGTGACATCAACATGATATATTCCACATATTTAGTGAGTGACATCAACATGATTTATTCCACATATTTAATGAGCGACGTCAACATGATTTATTCTACATATTTAGTGAGTGACGCCAACATGATTTATTCCACATATTTAGTGAGTGACGCCAACAACACAACACAAGGTTGCCAATAATAGCAAAGAGGAAGAACGTGATGATAACCATAGAACGGGAATTTTTTAATACCTATTTTGACTTTGCGTCGAGCTGCAATACTAACATGTAGTGTGAATACAACACTAAAATAATAATAATAATAATAATACATGAATTATAATTAATCATTTGGATGGACCAGCCAGGACACTCCTTGTATTATGTTTTACGCTTTATTTTGCTTTTTTTGTGCGCGCGTGTGAGGCCACAACAGAAGGCAACCATCCACCCATCCAATTTCTTCCGCTTGTCCCTTTTAATGAAGGCAAAAAAAGAAAAGAAAATGTGACGCTAACCCTAGAGCAGTGTAAAATTAGCAAGACTGCTATGAAGACACAACAAAAAGCTCACATTGTATTCTTCCTGACCTCTGTTGACGACACACGTTGTTTGAAAGCTGACATATTGGGCAAGGAGTCACATGGCGTGAGAGGAAGGTGGGGGCGTGGCTTATTTTGCAATGCCATCTGCAGAAAATGACGGAAAGTGCCACTCCATCACAAAACACATATGAAGATACTCAAAACACTCTACTGCCATCTGGCGGCTGAAGTGGGGGTAATGCACCTCCCCGATTCGTCACGTTTCATGTGTCAGGTAAACCGCCACAAATGGGGCCATACGAATGCCCTTCATCGACCTTAAAATGACCCTTACAGAAACACTGTGCTGTCATGTTGGCTCGCATGCTGTTGCCATGGTGACCACGATGTATCTCCTTTAATACGGGTGGAAGTACGGCTAATAATTGAAATTATTTAAAAAGTTTACTCATTTTTAAGTTGATTTATAAAATAATAATAATAATAATAAATTTTATTTGGTATAGCGCTATTCAGTGTACTCAAAGACGCTTTACAGGTAAAAAAAAAATCTAAATATAAAACAGTTCAAAGTAATAATATATAAAAGTATGTTTATATGTAATGTTTTTATTTCTATACGTTTATTTTCTATGCAGGAAAATAAAATAAAAAGTTTATTTAGATGGGTGAAATGCATAAAAAAAAAAAAATACTAAACTTATAAATGAGTGGCAGTTATTAAAAACAGTTTTATATTGCATGTTATTTTTCTTCATTTTTTCACATTTAATGTCATGAAATAAATGTGCATAGAGAAAATGCAGATAAAAGGAAGCCAAGTCATTTATTTATTTATTTATTATTTATTATTTATTTATGTTTTAAATAAGCACAATTGAGATGTATTATAAATATTATAATAGTATAAATTGTAATATTGTAATTATTTAAATTATGTATAAAAAAATGTTTTTAATATGTTTAATAAATGATTTAAATTGTAATGAAGTGCATCCAGAGGAAATAAAAGTGTTTACTAGCACAGGCAGACTTGAGATGAAAGCCAAAAGGAAAGTGAGAAGCAGGAAAGGAAATAAATATTTAGTCTTGTTTTCATGAAGTGGAATATTTGTCTGTGATTCCCCTTTTTTTTGTATGCCAGTGCAAAACAAGGACTCCTAGAAGCCAACGTGAATGAATGAGTGTAAGTGAAATGAGGGCTGCAGTAAGTAAGTGAGTGAATCACGCATGCAACAGCTGAACTAACTTCATCTCATTTTTCTTCTTCTTGTTTTTCCATTGAAAATGTGTTTGTGTCTTCTCTCAGCGAGCTCTCTGCAAATGTCATTTCCACACTGAAGCTGTTCCAACATTTGCCATAAGGCCAGAAAGGGCACACAATCAAGGGAGGCAAATATTTGAGGGGGCCCCTGCTCCCAGAAATATAAAAAGAGAGAAAAGGGGCCCCCTATGGTCGGTCATATTGGCTGTAGAAGGGGCCCCTTTTTTTATTTTTACTACTTCTCACTTATTGTCAGCTCGTGAATGTAATAAAGTCTGCTTGGGGCCCCTCACACCTACCAACATAACATCTACTCAATGCTAAATATATACATGTAATATATCTACACATATATGTACAGTATATATGTACACATATACAGTATGTATGTAATATATGTATATATGTATGAAATATATGTACACATTTATGTACAGTATATATGTGCACATAAATGTATGAAATATATGTATATATGTACACATATATGTATGTAATATATGTATATATGTATGTAATATATGTATGTATATATGTACACATATACAGGTATGTATGAAATATATGTACACATTTATGTACAGTATATATGTACACCTATATGTACAGTATATATGTGCACATATATGTATGAAATATATGTATATATGTACACATATATGTATGTAATATATGTATATATGTATGTATTATACGTATGTATATATGTACACATATATGTATGTAATATATGTATATATGTATGTAATTGACGTATGTATATATGTACACATATATGTATGTAATATATGTATATATGTATGTATTATACGTATGTATATATGTATGTATTATACGTATGTATATATGTACACATATATGTATGTAATATATGTATATATGTATGTATTATACGTATGTATATATGTATGTATTATACGTATGTATTAGAGATGCGCGGATAGGCAAATATTTCATCCGCAACCGCATCAGAAAGTCGTCAATCCATCCGCCATCCACCCGATGTAACGTTTGAATAGAACTGCATCCGCCCGCCATCCGCCCGCACCCGCCCGTTATATCTAATATAGACGATGCAAGGCATTAGTGAGGCACCTGCCAACTACTCCGGTTTTCCCGTAATTCGTACGGTTTTCATCAACCTATTCCGGGTTACGGGTGCAGTGATAAAAAATACGGTTTTTCATTAATTAAAAAAAAAAGGGTGAAAACTACGCGAATTGCACCTTGTGCAGACAAGATTTTTCGATCGGACACGGAGGAATTAGCGATGTAAAAGACCACTTTGGGACAAAAAAACACAAGTCTAATGCCGTTGCTAGCGATACAAGTGGAAAACTTTCAACGTTTTTCGTCGCCCAAACAGATTCTTTGGATGTGATAAATGCCGAAGTTTTATTTACGGAGGCAATAATTGAGCATGGACTTCCAATCGCACTGGCTGATCACATGGGACAGTTAAATGTTTGTAATGCAACCTTTAAAAATCATTACGCGGTGATCGCGGTCCCAAAAATAAACTTTTCTTGCATGATAATGTCCAGAAAAATTCGCTTTATATTACTATAGAGTCCTTTTAACGAATGAGTTTGATGGTTTATCACAAACCTTAAATGAAAGAAGTCCTTTGTTCTCTTGCACCAATCACGTCAATCACGCGCGCAAATTTAAATTATACAATAACATATGTATGTCATCTCTATTTAAACACAAATAAATTAAATAAATAATAATAATAAATTACCTGCAACTTATTGGCCAAGGCAAATAGCTGAAGGGGGGAAATCAAACCCATCAGACTGCACTTTATCATCAATCTTGAATTATAATGAAAATATAGACGGTCGCGACAAACAAAGCAGGCTAAATATCCTTACATTGTCGCCAATCGGAGATGCGCTTCACTTGAAAGCGAGGCCAAATAATTATTCACACATAGTAGTATATCTCCAATAGAAAAAAAACCACAATAAACAACGCAATTGCCTTAATTCCTTTGCATTGTAGTGCGCCCAAACAACACGTAACCATCAAAATTATTTAGCTGACCGAACTCAATATAGGTTAGCAGGGGCGCCGCTAGGGCTTTTGGGCCCCATGAAAATAATCTTTACAGGGCCCCCAACACAGTGTCATTATTTTTTCTGTATTATAATTTCATCATCATTAAGGGCCTCTCTGGGCCCCCCTCCATCATGGGCCCCTAGAATCCGTCTCCTTTACCCCCCCCTTTTCGGCGCCCCTGTAGGTCAGACATGGGCTTATTTGGTATAGCCTAGGTCAGTGGTTCTCAAATGGGGGTACACGTACCCCTGGGGGTACTTGAAGGTATGCCAAGGGGTACGTGAGATATTTTAAAAATATTCTAAAAATAGCAACAATTCAAAAATCCTTTATAAATATATTTATTGAATAATACTTCAACAAAATATGAATGTAAGTTCATAAACTGAACATCAAATCAAGTAGGCTATTCCATTCATTACAATGCAACAATGCATTATTCAGTGTTGACAGCTAGATTTTTTGTGGACATGTTCCATAAATATTGATGTTAAAGATTTCTTTTTTTGTGAAGAAATGTTTAGAATTAAGTTTATGAATCCAGATGGATCTCTATTACAATCCCCAAAGAGGGCACTTTAAGTTGATGATTACTTCTATGTGTAGAAATCTTTATTTATAATTGAATCACTTGTTTATTTTTCAACAAGTTTTTAGTTATTTTTAGTTATTTTTTTCCAAGAGCTTTGGGTTATGACCGAAAGGACAAGATCATGGGTACAAGCGGCCGAAATGAGTTTCCTCCGCCGGGTGGCGGGGCTCTCCCTTAGAGATAGGGTGAGAAGCTCTGTCATCCGCGGGGAGCTCAAAGTAAACCGCTGCTCCTCCACATGGAGAGGAGCCAGATGAGGTGGTTCGGGCATCTGTTCAGGATGCCACCCGATCGCCTCCCTCGGGAGGTGTTTAGGGCACGTCCGACCGGTAGGAGGCCACGGGGAAGACCCAGGACACGTTGGGAAGACTATGTCTCCCGGCTGGCCTGGGAACGCCTCAGGATCCCCCGGGAAGAGCTGGACAAAGTGGCTGTGGAGAGGGAAGTCTGGGCTTCCCTGCTTAGGCTGCTGCCCCCGCGACCCGACCTCGGATAAGCGGAAGAAGATGGATGGATGGATGGATGGATAGTTCAAGAAATATGATGCACCATGTTCGATGTCCCGGTTTTATGACTGTCGTAGACGTACACAGCGTCGCAGCTCTTGCAACTCACGTAGCCAGCATTGCTGTCATCCTGATTTACAACCTCATAAAAACGAGTCCACGCTGAACTTTTCTGGCCTTTTTTTCCCCTGGTTTTTAGTATTCCCTTTTTTAGTTTGTCGCGCACCACGTTTACTGCCGGTGTTGCCATTTTTTTTTCTTCTTCTGATGTGGCGTGCTGCAGGTGCCTGCTGCAGGTGCCTGCTGATAAATAATTGCCTGTTTCAAAGAGTGCTGCTCGTTTTTCGTATGTGGCTAACAACATTTAACTATGTATATATATTTCCGAATTGGTTTAACTGCCACCCGCAAAAAAAAAAAAAAAAAAAAAAAAAAAATCTCATTAATCCGCCCGACCCACCCGCGGCGCGGATAAAATCTTATTTATTTAAATTTCATCCGCCCGATCCGCGGATAATCCGCCGAATCCGCGGTTGTGTCCGCAAACCGCGCATCTCTAGTATGTATATATGTACACATATATGTATGTAATATATGTATATATGTATGTAATATACGTATGTATATATGTACATATACACAAAAAGCAAAAGAGGTGAAAGATATTTAGTCTGGCACAGTTTGTGTTTGTTGACATGATGGCTGACTCTCTGACTCTTTGACTCTTTGAGTCTTTGACTCTCTGACTCTCTGACTCTTTGACTCTCTGGCTCTCTGACTCTCTGACTCTTTGACTCTTTGACTCTTTGACTCTCTGACTCTCTGACTCTTTCACTCTGACTCTCTGACTGTCTGACTCTTTGACTCTTTCACTCTCTGACTCTTTCACTCTCTGACTCCTTGACTCTTTCACTCTCTGACTCTTTCAGTCTCTGACTCTCTGACTCTGACTCTTTGACTCTTCTGACTCTTTCACTCTCTGACTCTCTGACTCTTTGACTCTCTGACTCTCTGACACTTTGACTTTCTGACTCTCTGACTCTTTCACTCTTTGACTCTCTGACTCTCTGACTCCTTGACTCTTTCACTCTCTGACTCTTTCACTCTCTGACTCTCTGACTCTGACTCTTTCACTCTTTGACTCTCTGACTCTTTCTCTCTCTGACTCTCTGACTCTTTGACTCTTTGAATATTTGACTCTCTGACTCTCTGACACTTTGACTTTCTGACTCTCTGACTCTTTCACTCTCTGATTCTCTGACTCTCTGACTCCTTGACTCTTTCACTCTGTGACTCTTTCACTCTCTGACTCTCTGACTCTGACTCTTTGACTCTTTGACTCTCTGACTATTTGACTCTCTGACTCTCTGACTCTCTGACTCTCTGTCTCTTTGACTCTTTCACTCTCTGACTCTCTGACTCTCTGACTCCTTGACTCTTTCACTCTCTGACTCTTTCACTCTCTGACTCTCTGACTCTAACTCTTTGACTCTTTGACTCTCTGACTATTTGACTCTCTGACTCTCTGACTCTCTGACTCTTTGACTCTTTCACTCTCTGACTCTCTGACTCTCTGACTCTTTGACTCTTTGACTCTCTGACTCTGCTGCTTACCTGGCAGGAACATGCCCGGTTTGCCCAGTGTGCCGTCCAGCCTAGGAGGAGGAGGAGGAGGAGGAGGAGGAGGAGGAGGAGGAGAAGGAGGAGGAGGAGGAAGAGGAGTGGGGAAAAAGGCAAAAATAAGTTAGTGAGTGAGCTGAAGTCAAGATGTTCTATTTCTAGCTAGCACACATGGCATTTACTATCAGATATAAAACACACATGAAAATAATGGTGTGAAGGGAAATTCAGCAGATATTTTTCCTATTTCGTATATAAAGGACACTTGTATACACTTTAGAGTAGTCAACGTACAGCTTGTATAGATTTACCATCAACACACAGCCATTAATAGCTTGCAACACGAGTGAGCACCAAAATATGTCACCGTTCTCCTCAACTGGAGGCCAAAGTGGACTCCATCACATTTTTTATAAATCACATTTTTTTTCCAATGTGGGGGGCCCCAATGTGGCCCCAATGTGGCCCCCCACATTGGCAGTGTGCGGATAGTAAATCTCCACCGCTGTGTAAGCTCTACACTGACTACTCTAAACTTCTAGAATATTGACAACATAACGAAATGTTTGCTCAAATGTGAGGGGATGTACTCACTGTAATATTACACATTCACAATGATATATATTATATATACACTGTAATATTATACATACACAATGATATATACTATATATACACTGTAATATTATACATTCACAATGATATATACACTGTAATATTACACATACACAACTATATATACACTGTAATATTACACATACACAACTATATATACACTGTAATATTACACGTACACAACTATATATACACTGTAATATTATACATACACGATATATACTATATATACACTAATATTATACATACACAACTATATATACACTAATATGATACATACACAATGATATATACTATATTTCCACTGTATATATCATGATGACTCATGAAGAGTCATCATCAACTTGAAAGTCCAAATTGAGTCATATTGCTGCATTTAGTGGTGGGGAAAAAAACTAAAACTTTGTTTTGAAGAGTTCTTTCTTTTTCGGTAAACAAGCCACTTTGTTTAATTAGAGGGTGGGAGCTTGTTAGAAAAAGAAAAAAAGAAAAAAGTGGTGCCCACAATAAAAAAAGACAAAAAAAACAAGCGTAAAAGAGAGAATAAAGTGAAAAAAGAGAGGTTGATAGAAGAGAGCACACCTTCTCTGCAGCTCCTTGATGCGCACCATCATGTTGAGATGACCTTGGGAGTATTGCTCAATCACGTCCCGAACGTCGTAGGGCTTACGTGCTTGCTGAGGATCATACACACAAACACACACACACACACACACACACACACACACACACACACACACACACACACACACACACACACACACACACACACACACACACAAGTGTATTTCAGCAATATTATTTTACAAACACACAAAGGCCATTGTTAACCCTGCGATGTTCCCCGGTCCCTAAAAAACATCCCCCAACCCCCAAGGGTGCAAAGAGTTCATTGTGTGTGTGTGTGTGTGTGTGTGTGTGTGTGTGAGTGTGTGTGTGTGTGTGTGTGTGTGTGTGTGTGAAGTGACAAGTGCATGGTAATGTAGAAAGCAATCGCATTAAGGTCCTTTCACAGCTTAGTTTGGTGTGGCGTGGATACAAGCGGCGTCAGAAAGAACCCGCTGAACTCTTCAGGCTGCAGCTGAAAGCACTTCAATGGACGTGACAACACAACACAACACTGCTACACAACTGCACAGGTGACACTGATACAACAGCAACAAATGATATTGGTCTGTGTGTGTGTGTGTGTGTGTGTGTGCGTGTGTGTGTGGTAACAGGTTGAAAAACACAATATGCAGGTGCAGGTTTCAGTCCAGTTTATGTGAGCGTGTCCCACTGTTGGGACCCAGTTTGGGGCCACATAGGGGCAACGTTGGGGCCACCTTGGGGCCACCTTGGGCCACGTTGGGGCCGCCTTGGGGCCACCTTGGGGCCACGTTGGGACCACGTTGGGGTCACGTTGGGACCAAATCTGGGCCACAATGGGACCACGTGGGGTCACATTGGGGCCACATCTGGGCCACGTTGGGGCCAAATCTGGGCCACGTTGTGACCACATTGGGACCACGTTGGGGCCACATCTGGGCCACATTGGGACCACGTTGGGACCACGTTGGGTAACGTTGGGATCACGTTGGGGCTACATCTGGGTCACATTGCAACCACGTTGGGACCATGTTGGGGCCACATCTGGGCCACGTTAGGACCACGTTGGGACCACGTTGGGGCCACGTTGGGGCCACGATGGGGCTACATCTGGGTCATGTTGCAACCATGTTGGGACCACGTTGGGGCCACATCTGGGCCACGTTGGGGCCACGTTGGGACCACATTGGGACCACATTGGGGCCACCATGGGGCCACCTTGGGGCCACCTTGGACCATGTTGGGGCCACGTTGGGGCCACGTTGGGGCCACATCTGGGCCATGTTGGGACCACGTTGGGGCCACATCTGGGCCACGTTGGGGCCACATTGGGACCACATTGGGGCCAACTTGGGGCCACCTTGGACCATGTTGGGGCCATGTTGGGGCCACATCTGGGCCACGTTGAGACCACGTTGGGGCCACATCTGGGCCACATTGGGACCACATTGGGACCCTATTGGGGCCCCATTGGGGCCACATCTGGGCCACGTTGGGACCACGTTGGGGCCACATCTGGGCCACATTGGGACCAAGTTGGGGCCACATCTGGGCCACGTTGGGACCACGTTGGGGCCATGTTGGGGCTACGTTGGGGCCACATTAGAGCCACATTAGGGCCACATTAGAGCCACATTAGGGCCACATTAGGGCCACATTAGAGCCACATTAGGGCCACATTAGGGCCACATTAGGGCCACATTTGTTTGTTTACTTACTACTAAAAGACAAGTTGTCTAATATGTTCAACATTTTATTTAAGGACTAAATTGCAATGATAAACATATATTTAATTTACTGTAAGATTTTTTTGTTAAAATAAAACCAATAATGACATTTTTTGTGGTCCCTTTTATTTAGAAAAGTATCGAAATACATTTTGGTACCGGTACCAAAATATTGGTACGGGGACCACCCTAGTATCTAGAAGGCTCTGATTACTTGCTAAATATAGCGGCAAAGTCTGTCAATTCCCTCCTGCTGCTCTGTCTTCTTATTCTCTGGCAGACCAGATGCTGTATAATGTGTTGGAGTGAGGGCCAACACGTGTTGGGCCCCCACAAATGCACAGGAAACACCCCGCAGATGTACAGTATGCACTCCACACTCATCAGCAAACCTCACGTTACATTCCAGTGATGCTGAGCTACGTCCAATTTGCTGAAATGCAGCATATACGTCCTCGTCACTAGCAAATAAAATTAATTTCTGTTCTTGTCTTTGCTGCAATGCAACGACCTGAACATAAGACGACCTTGAGGGAAGTCTCCCAAAGTCCAACTCATGCTGTCTTCTGCAGACACTTCTGATATCCAACACTAAAGACAATCCAAACTTTCTCCATCATCCATTCTGTTCGTTTCCTTCGCCTTACCTGGAACTTCTTGCGGGCCACAAAGTACTGCATTCTGCGAAGAACTTTCACCGCTGACCTCTGGGCGTGAGACAACCTGGGACAAAACACATGGACACTTTCAGTCAACACACAAGTAGTGTGTGTAGTGCTTCATGTCAATGCAGCAGGGCGCCACCAGGTGGCGACGTGGTGAAAAAAAGCTTGTAAAAGTAGGACTTTATACATACTTGCCAACCCTCCCGGATTTTCCGGGAGACTCCCGAAATTCAGCGCCTCTCCCGAAAACCTCCCGGGACAAATTCAGGCGGAGCCGGAGGCCACGCCCCCTCCAGCTCCATGCGGACCTGAGTGACGTGTTGACAGCCTGTTCACACGTCCGCTTTCCCACAATATAAACAGCCTGCCTGCCCAATCACGTTATAACTGTAGAATGATGGAGGGTGAGTTCTTGGTTTCTTATGTGGGTTTATTGTTAGGCAGTTTCATTAACGTCCTCCCAGCGCGGCAACAACACACAACAGCAGCAGTCAAGTCTTCGTCTACAGTAAAGCAGTTTGTCTGCCGTAAACAGCAACGTTGTGACACTTTTAAACAGGACAATACTGCCATCTACTGTACATGCATATGTGACCCACCCATAATGTGTCACATTTTTGTGTTGATTTATTTATTTTATTTTGTGGTTTGAATTCGTTTTTGGAGCTGTCATTACACATTTATCAGTATTCACATTGGTCAGTAGGGGGCAGTAGGGCGTTTCTTCCCAATTGAACGCTATCACCTGCAGACCGGAAGTGTCTTGTCATTCTGATGAGCGCGACCAGTCTGTGAACAATTGAAACGTCCTGTGTGCTTTTTCCTCCTGTATAACAGGTTAGTTTTGGTGAATCAACTCACTGAATAATATCCATGTGATCTTTATAAGTTTAAGTACACATTCTGATGGTGGAGCCTAACTCTAAAGTGTTTGTGAGTTGTAGTTTGTATTTGTGAATGAATCCAGTGCACAGCTGCAGTAATCAATACAAAAAGGCGACGTGAGTGCGCAATGTTTATATAGGAACTTCTGATCCTAATTCAGACTCCCAAATTAGAGCTCCCGTTTTCTTATTGATTTTATAATGTATATTTGTATAATGTGTGTGTTCTGAAATAGTGACAGAGAATAGAACAAGGATGGACAATTCAACCCTTAACTCAACAATGAGTAGATGAGTGTTATGTGTGTGTATATGTGTAAATAAATGAACACTGAAATTCAAGTATTTATTTTATATATATATGTAGTAAAATATATATATATATATATAGCTAGAATTCACTGAAAGTCAAGTATTTCTTATATATATATATCTTAACCACGCCCCCAACCACGCCCCCCGCCCCACCCCCGACCACGCCCCCACCCCCACCCCCCACCTCCCGAAATCGGAGGTCTCAAGGTTGGCAAGTATGACTTTATAGGCGCTCCAAGTGTTTTGTGGTCATGAATGCATTTCCATAAATGATCCAAACTGCGCAAAAAGAAAAAAGGGAACAAGTTATAAGCCCCATGGTGGAAAAATATGCACAGTACTTTTTTTTTGGTTGGTTCATTTCACTCTGTATTTATAGCATTGTCTCTTTTTATTGTAATTCATTCTTTTTTTTTTACCTTTCTGGTTTTAATTTGTAGACAACTCTGCAGCAGAAGTGGCTGTTTTTTAAAATTGTGCTCTGTAAATAAGTCAACTTTGACCTACATTCAGGAAGGACTTCTGTGTTAGACAATGGAATAGAGATGTCCGATAATATCGGCCGATAAATGCGTTAAAATATAATATCGGAAATTATCAGTATCAGTTTTTTTTATTATCAGTATCGTTTTTTTAAATTTTTTTTATTTTTATTTTTATTTTTTTATTAAATCAACATAAAAAACACAAGATACACTTACAATTAGTGCACCAACCCAAAAAACCTCCCTCCCCCATTCACACTCATTCACACAAAAGGGTTGTTTCTTTCTGTTATTAGGGCCCGCATGGCCCATTGCATAAGGACTCCCAAAGGGAGTCCTTATGCAATGGGACATAAGGACCTATTGAATTTGTAAGGTTTTATTCTTTATTCTTCCGCCGCCACATTAAACTGTAATTTGACCTACTTAACATGCTTCAAAACTCACCATATTTTACCCACACATCAGGACCTGCGGAAATTGCCTTTTTTTTTTTAAACCGAACCACAAAACTTAAAATTGCGCTCTAGCGCCCCCTAGGAAAAAAAAACTAGACTGCCTGTAACTCCCACTAGGAAGGTCGGAGAGACATGAAACAAAAACCTCTATGTAGGTCTGACTTACACCTACCTTTCATAATTGTACATCCTCGGGGAAAAATCAACAGGAAGTTGGCAATTCCCCCTTCAAGACAAAAAAGTACTAAAAACAGTCACTTTTGCCTCTTTGAGTTGTAATTTGACCCCCTTAACATGCTTCAAAACTCACCGAACTGAACGCACACATCAGGACTGGCAAAAATTGCGATCTAATAAAAAAACCTAACCCCAAAATTAAAAATTGCGCTCTAGAGCAATTTTTGAATAAAACGGAGAAAAAACTGCTCCTCGGAAGAAAAAAATGACAAAACTGCCTGTAACTCCCACCGGGAAGGTCGGAGAGACATGAAACAAAAACCTCTATGTAGGTCTCACTTAGACCTACATTTCATAAATTGACAACCCCCAGCAAAAATCAACAGGAAGTTTGCTATTCCCCCTTCAAAACACATTTTTTGTAAAAACCGGTCACCTTCCTTCAAAAACTATCTCCTCTGAGCGCGTTTGTCGTTTCGGCTTCAAACTAACACAGGAGAGAGATTAAACCCTTGTGTATAAAATAACAGAACAGAGTTTTAATACCTGCTCCGGTTTTGATTTTATGACCCTTCAAAAACCCGCTGCGCTGCTGTTTTTTTAAGATGGCTGCTTAAAAGCAGGAAGCACCAACGTGCCCACACAATGCAGACAAGGTAGGTACACTAGACAAAAGTCTTGGGACATTTCAGACTAAAAGTAGACAAAAGTATTGGGACACTTAGGACTAGCACCTGCCAAATACGCGGGCCCGACCAATGCTGCTTGCAGCTTTAATTAATATTGTGGTTCCTACATTATATATCAATATATATCAATACAGTCTGCAAGGGATACAGTCCGTAAGCACACCTGCTGGTCCACTAATAGTACTAACCTTTAACACTTCATTTGACTCATTTTCATTCATTACTAGTTTCTATGTAACTGTTTTTATATTGTTTTACTTTCTTTTTTTATTCAAGAAAATGTTTTTCATTTTTTCATTTATTTATCTTATTTTATTTTATTATTATTTTTAAAAGTACCTTATCTTCACCATACCTGGTTGTCCAAATTAGGCATACCGTATTTTCCGCACTATTAGCCGCACCTAAAAACCACAAATTTACTCAAAAGCTGACAGTGCGGCTTATAACCCGGTGCGCTTTATATATGGATTAATATTAAGATTCATTTTCATAAAGTTTCGGTCTCGCAACTACGGTAAACAGCCGCCATCTTTTTTCCCCGTAGAAGAGGAAGTGCTTCTTCTTCTATGCAAGCAACCGCCAAGGTAAGCACCCGCCCCCATAGAACAGGAAGCGCTTCTTCTTCTACTGTAAGCAACCACCCGCCCGCGTAGAAGAAGAAAAAGCGCGCGGATATTACCGTACGTTTCATTTCCTTTGTGTGTTTACATCTGTAAAGACCACAAAATGGCTCCTACTAAGCGACAGGTTTCCGGTTCATGAAAAGACGCAATCTCTCCATCCGCACACGGACTACTATTTCACAGCAACTGCCTAAAGACTTTCAAGAAAAGCTGGTTACTTTCCGTGCATATTGTAAAAACAAGATAGCTGAAAAAAAGATCCGGCCAGAGAACATTATCAACATGGACGAGGTTCCACTGACTTTTGATATTCCTGTGAACCGCACTGTGGATACAACGGGAGCACGTACGGTGAATATTCGCACCACAGGGAGTGAGAAGTCATCCTTCACTGTGGTTCTAGCTTGCCATGCTAATGGCCAGAAACTTCCACCCATGGTGATATTCAAAAGGAAGACCTTGCCAAAAGAGACCTTTCCAGCCGGCGTCATCATAAAAGCTAACTTGAAAGGATGGATGGATGAAGAAAAGATGAGCGAGTGGTTAAGGTAAGTTTAAGTTTACGCGAAGAGGCCGGGTGGCTTTTTTCACGCAGCTCCGTCCATGTTGATATACGACTCCATGCGCGCCCACATCACGCTGGTTTTAATATATTATTAAAGTTTGACTGACCTATCTGACTGTTTTTTTGACATTCCTTTAGCGCAGTTAGATGCGGCTTATAACACGGGGCGGCTTATAGGTGGACAAAGTTTTGAAATATGCCGTTCATTGAAGGCGCGGCTTATAACCCAGGGCGGCTTATGGTGCGGAAAATACGGTAATAATGTGTTAATTCCACCACTGTATATATCGGTATCGGTTGATATCGGTTGATATCGGCATCTGTAATTAAATAGTTGGACAATATCGGAATATCGGATATCGTCAAAAAGCCATTATTGGACATCCCTACAATGGAATATACCTGGACCCTTGGACGCAGAGGCGGCAGGCAAAGTGCGGGTAAAATAGATTTAATAACAAAAAAAGTAGTGCAGCAGGGAAATGCACAACAAAAGGCCAAACTAGCAACTGTTAAGATCCCAGCAGGCACAAGACATTAAAACAACATTGATTATACATACATGTCCTTTTAAACATCCTTGACAAATATTTGTATTTGTAAATTGAGACAATGTTGATATCAAATGTTGGATCCACGTTGTTGGTTGGGAATTGACCAAATTTCAGCGGTCAAATCAACGTCACAAGCTGCCATTGAATAAACGTCGTCAAAAAGCATGTTGTCTCAACGTCGTGTTTGACTTGTTCAACGTCAGGACCGAAGTCAAGCAGTTCTCAACGCTGTGTTCTTGTCTTGTGCCTGCTGGGATATGCAGCACAAAACAAAAAACAAAACAAAAAACAGAAATGAGCCAGAGGACAGAGCTGGCATATACTGTGATGCATCCTGATTGGCAACCAGGAAGGGGTGTGTCCTGATTGGCAACCAGGGACAGGTGACGGAGACGGCGCTCGGACCACAGGAGTGGCGGCAAGTTGAGGCAAACAGGAAGTGCAACTCAAAAAGGACAAGAATACAAAACACAGGGACATAAATATGATGGCAGTGCGTCAAAGAAAAAAAAAAGTGAAGTGAAATTAGACAGTGTGAAAAGCCGCTAGGAACCGGCAACCATCATCAAGGATGAAGATGGTATCTTTGAATTGCCTTATGTTGTGTTTTGTTAGTGTTCTCCGGTGTTTAGTGTTTTAGTTCCTGTCCTGGGCTTTTATTTTGGCAGCTCTTCCGGTGCCACTGATACAACGGGAACAAATGATATTGGTCTGTGTGTGTGTGTGTGTGTGTGTGTGTGTGTGTGTGTGTGTGTGTGGTAACAAGTTGATGCATAAAAAAACAAAATATGCAGGTGCAGGTTTCAGTCCAGTTTATGTGAGCATGTCCCACTGTTGGGACCCAGTTTGGGGCCACATTGGGACCACGTTGGGGCCACATTGGGGCCACATCTGGGCCCCATGTTGGGTCCACGTTGGGACCATGTTGGGGCCACGTTGGGACCATGTTGGGGCCACATAGGGGAAATGTTGGGGCCACCTTGGGGCCACCTTGGGGCCACATTGGGGCCACGATGGGGTCACGTTGGGACCAAATCTGGACCACGTTGGGACCACGTTGGGGTTACATTGGGGCCACATCTGGGCCACGTTGGGGCCACATCTGGGCCACGTTGGGACCACATTGGGAACAAGTTGGGGCCACGTTGGGACCACGTTGGGACCACGTTGGGGCCACATCTGGGCCACGTTGGGTCCACGTTGGGACCACGTTGGGACCACATTGGGGCTACATCTGGGTCACGTTGCAACCACGTTGGGACCACGTTGGGACCACGTTGGGGCCACATCTGGGCCACGTTGGGGCCACGTTGGGACCACGTTGGGGCTACATCTGGGTCACGTTGCAACCACGTTGGGACCACGTTGGGGCCACATCTGGGCCACGTTGGGACCACATTGGGACCACATTGGGGCCACCCTGGGGACACCTTGGGGCCACCTTGGACCACGTTGGAGCCACGTTGGGGCCACATCTGGGCCACATTGGGAGCACATTGGGACCCTATTGGGGCCCCGTTGGGGCCACATCTGGGCCACGTTGGGACCAAGTTGGGGCCACATCTGGGCCACGTTGGGGCCATGTTGGGGCTACGTTGAGGCCACATTAGAGCCACATTAGGGCCACATTAGGGCCACATTTGTTTGTTCACTTACTACTAAAAGACAAGTTGTCTAATATGTTCAACATTTTATTTAAGGCCTAAATTGCAATGATAAACATATATTTAATTTACTGTAAGATTTTTTTGTTAAAATAAAGCCAATAATGACATTTTTTGTGGTCCCCTTTATTTAGAAAAGTATCGAAATACTTTTTGGTACCGGTACCAAAATATTGGTCCGGGGACCACCCTAGTATCTAGAAGGTTTTCTTGGAGTTTTGCTGCTTCACTTCTGTCCCGGAGCATTTCCACGCACGTTTGCTCTTGGCAATCACGACTTTTTAAGCTGATCTAGGGGCAACCGTGGCTCGGTTGGGAGAGTGGCCTTGTCAGCAACCTGAGGGTTCCTGGTTCAATCCCCATCTTCTACCAACCTAGTCACGTCCGTTGTGCCCTTGAGCAAGACACTTCACCCCTTGCTCCTGATGGGTGCTGGTTAGCGCCTTGCATGGCAGCTCCCGCCATCAGTGTGTGAATGTGTGTGTGAAGCTGACGGCCTGGTCTTCGGAGAACAACCTCGCTCTCAACACCAGCAAGACCAGAGAGATCATCGTCGACTTCAGGAGGAGCAGCACCGACCCTGCCCCCCTCTACATCAACGGCGAGCGTGTAGAGAGGGTCCACACCTTCAGGTACCTTGGAGTCCACATCTCTAATGACTTCTCCTGGACAGTCAACACCACATCAATCATCAAGAAGGCTCAGCAGCGGCTACACTTCCTTAGAGTCCTCGGGAAGTACAACCTGAAGCCTGACCTGCTGCTGACCTTCTACCGCTCGTCCATCGAGAGCCTGCTGACCTACTGTATTACGGTATGGTACGGCAGCTGCACTGCAGCAGACAGGGAGAGGCTGCAAAGAGTGGTCAAGACGGCTCAGAAGATCATCGGCCGCCCTCTCCCCTCTCTGACGGACATCTACACCTCCCGCTGCCTCAACAGAGCCAGTGCCATCATCAAGGACAGCACCCACCCTGGCTCTGACCTGTTCCACCTGCTGCCCTCTGGGAAGCGCTACAGGTGCATTAAAACCAAAACAAACAGGCTAAAGAACAGCTTCTTCCCCAGGGCCATAACCATCCTGAACGGACTGCCCCATTGTCCCTCATAACTGCCTTCTCTTCGGTGCAATAACCCATTCCACCAACCACCCTGTTTTTGTTTTTGTTTTTTTCATGTATATATTCATTTCACACCATATTCATTGCACTTCTACATTTTTTATATTTTTATATATTTGCACATTGTTTTTCTAGCATGCACACATCGCACTGTATGGAATGGCCTCAATCTCGTTACCTTGCGTAATGACAATAAAGCTGATTCTGATTCTGATTCTGATTCTGAATGGGTAAATGTGGAAATAGAATCAAAGCGCTTTGAGTACCTTGAAGGTAGAAAAGCGCTATACAAGTATAACACATTTACCACTTATCTTTTTGCTACCTTCGTTGACGATCCTTTCCATGCCGAGCTCTATTACGCACGTACTTTGTGGATGCCATCTGCTGCACATTTTCCTCTGAGTGTTTTGCTGGGTTTCAGCAGTTTTGTTTTGTTTTCTTTCAGAGTCTGGCTGTGTGGAGCACTTCCCCTCTGCTCTCACCTTTTTTTCCCTTCGACGCACCGTTTGTCATCCAAGACATGAATATGTGAAAGAATCTTCCACGATGAAATAGACCGTCACTAACTAAGCAGCATGGTGATCAGAGAGGATAGCGCAGTGCTTTTGTACAGATTGTAGAGTGATTGTGGTGGGAATGACACTTATTACTTCACATGCAAAAAGACAAAGTCCGGGTCAGGCCACATCTCAAGTGTCCGTGCAATATTTTTGACAGGCACATTTAAATGTTAAATATGGCTTCTCTCCCAGAAGGCCTTGCAGCCTGGTGCAAAGTGGACTGGAGGAAGACCAGGCCCAGTTTGGCTCCCTGAAAGCTTGTCCCCTGGTCTCATAGCAGCACATCTGTGTCAACACAAAGGAGGGGGAAAAAAGCCAGTGGTATGGAGCTAAATGGTGGAGCAGAAACCGCTAGATGCAAACAACACACACACACACACACACACACACACACACACACACACACACACACACACACACACACACACACACACACACACACACACACACACACACACACACACACACACACACACACACACACACACACACAGTGGTGAGTGTACTGGTGTTTGTTTTCTCTGGGAGGCGCATGTCCTTCTAAGCCCAGAGTGGCTGACAGCTGCATGTTTGCATGATTTGTGCCTGAAGTGCAAAATAGAAGCCGGGACTTGAACGTTTGCGGAGTGTGTGCGACTCGCACTGGTCCCGGCGATTAGAGGACAGACGACGGCACAGCTGGCCGCCGAGCAGGAGCGATCAGAGCAGACACGGCGGTGCTGTTGGTGCAGAATCCCATCCTGCGTGGAAAGTAGTTTGCAGCACGTACCATAGGGCTGGCCAAAGTGTTCCCACTGAGGGACGCACACTAAAATATATCAAAGCATGCAGGGGCCGTTTGGATATTTATTTTTCCTTTTCAAAACCAATATAAGATATCGATTTTTTTTTAACCGTTAGGACTCCCCTCAAGTTTAGTCCCAGCAACCCAGAAGAGTCTCAGTCATAGAAATGTTACTTTTTTTTTTTAATTCAACATATATATGACTGTGCAATAGACTGCAACAGAGGCTATATTTTTTGCGAAGATTAAGATTGTACGGCGTAAGCAGCCACATCATGATGATTTTCTACCGTGCCATTGTAGAGAGTATCATTAGATACGGGATCACCTCATGGTTTGGCAACCTAACCGTTAAGCTAAAAAGCAAACTGGCCGGCATGCATAAAACGGCAATGAAAATCGTAGGGAGGAAAGAATATGAGCCTATACAGAGCATCTATGAGCAGGCAGTTAGGAAAAAAGCTAAGAAAATTATTTCCAACTCACAACACCCACTCTTTCCTGAATATGGAACCCTGCCATCAGGGAGAAGACTCCGGGTCCCACTATGCAAATCTAACCGCCTTAAATTATCATTTGTCCCAGCCTCCATTAAGCTGACCAACAATGTGCAATAGAATTTTAATACATAGGTTAGCACTTTTTTAGCACATAGCACTTTAGAACTAAGCACTTTAGCACATAGCACTTTAGAACTAAGCACTTTAGCACACAGCACTTTATCCATGAGCTCTAGTGCAATGCACATTGGTACTTTATCTTTATCTCCATACTGTAGATTTTATGCCTACATCAAAGATGCCACCTATGTCTATCAAGCTCCATGTTCTGATGTTTAAATGTTAGTTGTATGGTTGTGGTTGTGTTTTTGTTCTGTTGTTTTTGGGTATGTTAAGAAAGCAATGATGCACTGTGCCCAAGACAAATTTCCCCGCGGGGACAATAAAGTTGAACCTTGAACCTTGATATATATATATATATATATGTTCAAGATTGAAGATTGTTTATTGTCATATGCAGAGTTAAACAGAATGCAGAGTTAAACAGACAGTTTGCCGTACAATGTAAATCTTACTGTGCTAGTCCACCCTTCAACAAGTCACACACACGGTACTTAGCTAAAAATCCATCCATCCATCCATTTTCTACCGCTTATTCCCTTCGGGGTCTCGGGTAAAAATGTATATAGAAGGCACAGTAAGTAACATAACATTATTGCACATTCTGATTGACAGTCAACAGTATACATATGAAGGTGACATTTGGTCACAGCAGTGATCAAAGGTGAAAAGTGTCTACAGTGATGGTTCACAGTTCGGGGGTGGTCATGGTAGCTGTCTTTTGTTCAAAAAGATACAAGTAAAACGGGGGGAGCTAGCAGTCACAAGTTAGCATTCACAAACCTGATGGCCTGTGGATAGAAACTGTTTGTCAGTCTCGTAGTCCTGGATTTCAGGCTCCTGTATCGTCTGCCTGATGGTAGGAGGCTGAAGAGACTGTGTACTGTCCTTTATGATGTTGTGTGCTCTCCTGGTGGCCCTGGTAGAGTACATGTCCTGTACTATATATATATATATATATATATATATATATATATATATATATATATATATATATATATATATATATATATATATATATATATATATACAATGTATATCTATACATATATATATATACATATATGTATATATACACACACATATATATATATATTTATGTATATTTATATATATATATACATATATGTATAAATATATATTTATTTATGTATGTATATATATATATATATATATATATATATATACATATATATATACATATATATATATATATATACATATATATATACATACGTATATGCATAAATATATATATATATATACATACATATATATATATATATATATATATATATATATATATATATATATATATATATATATATATATATGTATATATACATATATATATATACATACGTATATACATAAATATATATATTTATATATATACATACGTATATACATAAATATATATGTATATATATTAGAGATGCGCGGTTTGCGGACACAACCGCAGAGTCCGCGGATTATCCGCGGATCGGGCGGTTGAAATAAAAAAAAATTAGATTTTAAATAGATTCAGGCGGGTGGCAGTTAAACCAATTGGTAAATATATATACATAGTTAAATGTTGTTACCCACATACGAAAAAACGAGCAGGCACCTGCAGCATATGCCACAACAGAAGAAGAAAAAAAAAGAGATGGACACTTTTACGGAGCGGAGAAGGGACGCCTCGCCGGGGTCCGGGACCGAGGCCCCTTCCCCCGAGAGGGCCCCACCGGGAGCCGTAGCTGAGGCGATCCGCGAGAAGGGCCCGACGCACGTCCAGGGTCACCACCGCGCCCACCGCACCGACACCCCGCCTCGTCCGCCTTCGCCGCGGCCGGTGTCACGCGCAGCAGGTAAGCAGCTTACCTGCCCGCCACCCCCGTGGCCGGGGGCTCGTAACAGGGGTCACTCCGCGCGCTCCGCCCGCGCAGCTTACCTGCCTGCCACCCCTGTTGCCGGGGGCGCGTAACAGGGGTCACTCCGTGCGCAGTGCGCTCACGAAAGGGGTGGGGCTCACCCTGGTTGATATAGACAGCAGGACGGTGGCCATGGAAGTCGGAACCCGCTATGGAGTGTGTAACAACCCACCTGCCGAATCAACTAGCCCTGAAAATGGATGGCGCTGGAGCGTCCGGCCCATACCCGGCCGTCGCCGGCAGCGAGACGCGCTTGGAGGTGCGCTCAGCGCGGCTCCCATATGATTGCGCACTGGTGTGCGTCTGGGTCGTGACAGCGTGGCACGCGAATGTCTGTGCTGCATTGGATCAGTCTCCTTACTTTAACAGGCAAAAGCTTTATAACCTCACTAATGCCTTGCATCGTCTATATTAGATATATAACAACGTATATAACAACGTATATAACAACGTATATAACAACGGGCGGGTGCGGTTCTGATCAAATGTTACATCGGGTGGATGGCGGATGGTTGACGACTTTCTGATGCGGTTGCGGATGAAATAATTGCCTATCCGCGCATCTCTAATATATATATATATATATATATATATATATATATATATATATATATATATATATATATATATATATATATATATGATTTGTGATGCAAGACCGCTCAGTGCTGTTACTCTCCACTTGAACAGTACATGAATGACTCCATTCTTGGGTCTGAGCTGATGCTTTTGTATGTTGGGGGGGGGCTAATCCATGTTGCTCTCCAGCCATGTCCCAGTCAAAGCAGGCACACACACATGCACGCACACACACACACACACACACACACACACACACACACACGCACGCACACACACACACACACACACACACACACACACACACACACACACACACACACACACACACACACGAGTCTTTGTGGAGTCAACAAGTCCCTCTGAGGTCTTAATTAGTCCAGGGGACTAAGAGACAATGCGTTGACATGGGACATAAAACATGAACATCAAAGTGTCTTTTTTCCCTGCCTGGACTACACAAACAATAAGTGCACACAAACAATAAATGCACACAAACAATAAATGCACACAAAGAATAAGTGCACACAAACAATAGCAAACATAAAAAGCAAATGGCCTCCCGCCCGCCTCCTTTGCTCTCCTTCCCTAATGAGGATGTGTTAGGGTTTTTTCCACTGGCTCTAATTGGGAGATAAGACACATGGAGGAAGAGGAGGAAGAGGAAGATGCACAACTTGTACAACAATTTGACAAAAATACACACACATGTTGACAAATACACACACATGTTGACAAATATACACACATGTTGATAAATACACACACATGTTGACAAATACACACACATGTTGACAAATACACACACATGTTGACTGCATGAAAGAGGAACTGCACTTTTTGGGGAATTCTGCTCATCGTTCACAATCTTTATTAAAGACGTGGTGGATTTAAAACATAATAAGTACAATGGGAGCTACATTATAGCCCCATAAAATACAATAAATAACCAAATAACCATTTACATTGTGTGACTTGAATATTAACCAAGTATTAGTCATATTGTTATTATTATAAACGCAAACGCAGACTAATTATTTATAACAGCGACAAGATCACAAGTCTGTGCATAATTTGGACATGATCATGTTCCCTCGCTTCATTGCTCCCTGGAAGCTTCGTCTCCAAAAGCCAAAAGCAGTGAAATTGTCACGTTGTGTAAATGGTAAATAAAAAGAGAATACCATGATTCATATATATATATTCAATTGAATAGACTGCAAAGACAAGATATTTCATGTTCACACTGAGAAACTTTGTTATATTTTGCAAATAATCATGAAGTTAGAATTGAATGGCAGCAACACATTGCAAAAAAGGCATTTTTACCAGTGTGTTACATGGCCTTTCCTTTTAACAACACTCAGTAAAGGTTTGGGAACGGAGGAGACACATTTTTGAAGTGGAATTCTTTCCCATTCTTGCTTGATGTACAGCTTAAGTTGTTCAACAGTCTCCCTTCTCATATTTTAGCCTTCATATTTTCAATGGGAGACAGGTCTGGACTACAGACAGGCCAGTCTAGTACCCGCACTCTTTTACTATGAAGCCACGCTGTTGTAACACGTAGCTTGGCATTGTCTTGCTGAAATAAGCAGGGGCGTCCATGATAACGTTGCTTGGATAGCAACATATGTTGCTCCAAAAGCTGTATGTACCTTTCAGCATTAATGGTGCCTTTACAGATGTGTAAGTTACCCATGTCTTGGGCACTACCGTATTTTCTGCACTATTAGCCGCACCTAAAAACCACAAATTTACTCAAAAGCTGACAGTGCGGCTTATAACCCGATGCGCTTTATATATGGATTAATATTAAGATTCATTTTCATAAAGTTTCGGTCTTGCAACTACGGTAAACAGCCGCCATCTTTTTTCCCCGTAGAAGAGGAAGCGCTTCTTCTTCTACGCAAGCAACCGCCAAGGTAAGCACCCGCCCTTATAGAAGAGGAAGCGCTTCTTCTTCTACTGTAAGCAACCACCCGCCCCCGTAGAAGAAGAAGAAGCGCGCAAATATTACGTTTCATTTCCTTTGTGTGTTTACATCTGTAAAGACCACAAAATGGCTCCTACTAAGCGACAGGTTTCCGGTTCATGAAAAGACGCAATCTCTCCATCCGCACACGGACTACTATTTCACAGCAACTGCCTAAAGACTTTCAAGAAAAGCTGGCTACTTTCCGTGCATATTGTAAAAACAAGATAGCTGAAAAAAAGATCCGGCCAGAGAACATTATCAACATGGACGAGGTTCCACTGACTTTTGATATTCCTGTGAACCGCACTGTGGATACAACGGGAGCACGTATGGTGAATATTCGCACCACAGGGAATGAGAAGTCATCCTTCACTGTGGTTCTAGCTTGCCATGCTAATGGCCAGAAACTTCCACCCATGGTGATATTCAAAAGGAAGACCTTGCCAAAAGAGACCTTTCCAGCCGGCGTCATCATAAAAGCTAACTCGAAGGGATGGATGGATGAAGAAAAGATGAGCGAGTGGTTAAGGTAAGTTTACGCGAAGAGGCCGGGTGGCTTTTTTCACGCAGCTCCGTCCATGTTGATATACGACTCCATGCGCGCCCACATCACGCTGGTTTTTAATATATTATTAAAGTTTGACTGACCTATCTGACTGTTTTTTTGACATTCCCTTTAGCGCAGTTAGATGCGGCTTATAACACGGGGCGGCTTATAGGTGGACAAAGTTTTGAAATATGCCGTTCATTGAAGGCGCGGCTTATAACCCAGGGCGCCTTATGGTGCGGAAAATACGGTAATACACCCCCATACCATCACACATGCTGCCTTTTACACTTTCACCCTAGAACAATCCGGATGGTTCTTTTCCTCTTTGGTCCACAGTTTCCAAAAACAATTTGAAATGTGGACTCGTCAGACCACAGAAGACTTTTCCACTTTGTATCAGTCCATCTTAGACGAGCTCAGGCCCAGCGAAGCGTTTCTGGGTGTTGTTGATAAATGGCTTTCACCTTTTGCATAGGAGAGTTTTAACTTGCACTTACAGATGTAGCAACCAACTGTAGTTACTGACCGTGGGTTTCTGAAGTCTTCCTAATGGGGACAGGTGAGGAAGTTTAAAACGTATGTGTCCATGGTGGAAACACAGGAAAAGAATGACATGTCATGTGGGATCATGACAGACAATAATGCCTGTGTTGATAATAAATCAAGCTGTACACTGACTACTCTAAAGTACTGTATATCCCAGTTAACTTTCTGTATCATTGTCCATGAAGAAGATATAAGCCAGGCTGGCTGAGAATGATTATTTATTTAGAGATAAAGGAAGGGTGATAGTAGGAGTGATACGTTACACACTTTAAATCTCTCCCTTCGTTGTGTTGCTGATGTTTGGGCCGCTCCCAGCTGGACGAGCTGTGGATTAAAGTCCACTTCTTTTGCTCGTGATCAATCCCCCCCACCAACCACCATTTTGGAGATCTCCCAGTTGCGAAGCCCTTCTTATGCAAAAGTCACAGCCCCTCTGTCAATATCCTGCGCTTGCATGGCTCTGCAATGACCTTGAGGTCTGAGACATCAATGTACTGCTGGCATGGCTGCAGAGATAAGCTTCATGGCTCATCAAAGAGATGTGCTCTCCTTCTCTTCTCTCCTCAAAACAGACATCCCTTTATGGCATCTCGCGGGGGATAAGATGACTACGCTCTTTCAGGGACGTTTGATCTCCAAAAAGCCTCAGAGGCCGGCGTGGTATGAATCATAAAGAGCCAGTCGTCGTAGTCATGTCGTAACCGGCAGCTTTACATGAACATTACTTCTCAAACGGCTTGGAATGGAAGATATTTCCATCCATGCGATGAAGGGCAGCTACTAGATCGAATGTGATCTAGTAGCATACACACTTTTGTATTATTTGTTGCACAATGTGTGAATGTGGACTAAAGTAGCAGTCGAGTGGAAAACAAGTTGACTTTATATCTTTAATTGTGTTTTATAGGCAGAGGTGGGTAGTAACGCGCTACATTTACTCCGTTACATCTACTTGAGTAACTTTTGGGATAAATTGTACTTCTAAGAGTAGTTTTAATGCAACATACTTTTACTTTTACTTAAGTATATTTATAGAGAAGGAACGCTACTTTTACTCTGCTACTTTTATCTACATTCAGCTCACTACTCACTACTAATTTTTATCGATCTGTTAATGCACGCTTTGTTTGTTTTGGTCTGTCAGACAGACCTTCAAAGTGTCTGCCTTACTGGTGACGTTTCACTTCGTTCCACCAATCAGATGCAGTCACTGGTGACGTTGGACCAATCAAACAGAGCCAGGCGGTCACATGACCTGACTTAAACAAGTTGAAACACTTATTGGGGTGTTACCATTTAGTGGTCAATTGTACGGAATGTGTACTGTACTGTGCAATCTACTAATAAAAGTTCCAATCAATCAATCAAAAGTGTGAAGGAAAAAAGATACTTTTTTATTTCAACCGCACGAGGACGTTCCTGTCTTCACAATAAAAGTGCCGCTCCATCGCGCCTGCGCTTTCAAAACAAGAGTCTCCGAAAGCCAGCGCAAACAAGCTAGCAAGCTACGGAGTTTGACGACAATATATTTCTTGTAAAGTGTATAAAAACGAATATGGAAGCTGGACAAATAAGATGTCAAAAACCCACCACTTTCATGTGGTATTAGACAGAAAGGAGGAACTTTTCTTCTCCTCCATTTGAAAACGTGGACGTTATCATCACTACTGTCTGATTACAATCAATGCAAGTCATCAGAATCAGGTAATACACCAACTTATATTCTTGTCTTCATGAAAGAAAGGAATCTATATGTGTTAAACATGCATGTATATTCATTAAAACACCTTTAACATGTAAACAAAAACGGCAAAATAAATAAATATAAATTATATACTGTATATATCAATGTATGTATATAGATATATATATGTGTATATATATATATATATATATATATATATATATATATATATATATATATATATATATATATGATATGAGTGTGTGTGTTACTCATCAGTTACTCAGTACTTGAGTAGTTTTTTCACAACATACTTTTTACTTTTATTCAAGTAAATATTTGGGTGACTACTCCTTACTTTTACTTGAGTAATAAATCTCTAAAGTAACAGTACTCTTACTTGAGTACAATTTCTGGCTACTCTACCCACCTCTGTTTATAGCCATATACAGTTGTATTTACAATACACAAAGTATGTGAAAACGCCGTCTGAACGTAACAAATTGACACAAATTCAGTCAGACATTTTCAATATTCCGCTCTGAGCAACCGCAGGATTTATCCTTGGGAAAAACAAAAACTATCTGAGTTTATATTTAAGCAAACGGTCCATAAATTAAATTTCTACGCCACAATTACAAACCCCGTTTCCATATGAGTTGGGAAATTGTGTTAGATGTAAATATAAACAGAATACAATGATTTGCAAATCCTTTTCAAGCCATATTCAGTTGAATATGCTACAGAGACAACATATTTGATGTTCAAACTCATAAACTTTTTTTTTTTTTTTGCAAATAATAATTAACTTAGAACCGGACAGACCTGGCAGGCCCAAACGCATTGTGAGGGTTTGCTGGGAACGTCTGGCAGAGTCTCCTGTCAGAGAGAGTTTCAATTCCCACCTCCGGAAGAACTTTGAACATGTCACGAGGGAGGTGCTGGACATTGAGTCCGAGTGGACCATGTTCCGCACCTCTATTGTCGAGGCGGCCGATTGGAGCTGTGGCCGCAAGGTAGTTGGTGCCTGTCGTGGCGGTAATCCTAGAACCCGTTGGTGGACACCGGCGGTGAGGGATGCCGTCAAGCTGAAGAAGGAGTCCTATCGGGTTCTTTTGGCTCATAGGACTCCTGAGGCAGCGGACAGGTACCGACAGGCCAAGCGGTGTGCGGCTTCAGCGGTCGCGGAGGCAAAAACTCGGACATGGGAGGAGTTCGGGGAAGCCATGGAAAACGACTTCCGGACGGCTTCGAAGCGATTCTGGACCACTATCCCCCGCCTCAGGAAGGGGAAGCAGTGCACTATCAACACCGTGTATGGTGCGGATGGTGTTCTGCTGACCTCGACTGCGGAAGTTGTGGATCGGTGGAGGGAATTCTTCGAAGACCTCCTCAATCCCACCAACACGTCTTCCTATGAGGAAGCAGTGCCTGGGGAATCTGTGGTGGGCTCTCCTATTTCTGGGGCTGAGGTTGCTGAGGTAGTTAAAAAGCTCCTCGGTGGCAAGGCCCCGGGGGTGGATGAGATCCGCCCGGAGTTCCTTAAGGCTCTGGATGCTGTGGGGCTGTCTTGGTTGACAAGACTCTGCAGCATCGCGTGGACATCGGGGGCAGTACCTCTGGATTGGCAGACCGGGGTGGTGGTTCCTCTCTTTAAAAAGGGGAACCGGAGGGTGTGTTCTAACTATCGTGGGATCACACTCCTCAGCCTTCCCGGTAAGGTCTATTCAGGTGTACTGGAGAGGAGGCTACGCCGGATAGTCGAACCTCGGATTCAGGAGGAACAGTGTGGTTTTCGTCCTGGTCGTGGAACTGTGTACCAGCTCTATACTCTCGGCAGGGTCCTTGAGGGTGCATGGGAGTTTGCCCAACCAGTCTACATGTGTTTTGTGGACTTGGAGAAGGCATTCGACCGTGTCCCTCGGGAAGTCCTGTGGGGAGTGCTCAGAGAGTATGGGGTTTCGGACTGTCTGATTGTGGCGGTCCGCTCCCTGTATGATCAGTGTCAGAGCTTGGTTCGCATTGCCGACAGTAAGTCGGACACGTTTCCGGTGAGGGTTGGACTCCGCCAAGGCTGCCCTTTGTCACCCATTCTGTTCATAACTTTTATGGACAGAATTTCTAGGCGCAGTCAAGGCGTTGAGGGTATCTGGTTTGGTGGCTGCAGGATTAGGTCTCTGCTTTTTGCAGATGATGTGGTCCTGATGGCTTCATCTGGCCAGGATCTTCAGCTCTCACTGGATCGGTTCGCAGCCGAGTGTGAAGCGACTGGGATGAGAATCAGCACCTCCAAGTCCGAGTCCATGGTTCTCGCCCGGAAAAGGGTGGAGTGCCATCTCCGGGTTGGGGAGGAGATCTTGCCCCAAGTGGAGGAGTTCAAGTACCTCGGAGTCTTGTTCACGAGTGAGGGAAGAGTGGATCGTGAGATCGACAGGCGGATCGGTGCGGCGTCTTCAGTAATGCGGACGCTGTATCGATCCGTTGTGGTGAAGAAGGAGCTGAGCCGGAAGGCAAAGCTCTCAATTTACCGGTCGATCTACGTTCCCATCCTCACCTATGGTCATGAGCTTTGGGTCATGACCGAAAGGACAAGATCACGGGTACAAGCGGCCGAAATGAATTTCCTCCGCCGAGTGGCGGGGCTCTCCCTTAGAGATAGTGTGAGAAGCTCTGTCATCCGGGGGGAGCTCAAAGTAAAGCCGCTGCTCCTCCACATGGAGAGGAGCCAGATGAGGTGGTTCGGACATCTGGTCAGGATGCCACCCGAGCGCCTCCCTAAGGAGGTGTTTAGGGCATGTCCGACCGGTAGGAGGCCACGAGGAAGACCCAGGACACGTTGGGAAGACTATGTCTCCCGGCTGGCCTGGGAACGCCTCGGGATCCCCCGGGAGGAGCTGGACGAAGTGGCTGGGGAGAGGGAAGTCTGGGCTTCCCTGCTTAGGCTGCTGCCCCCGCGACCCGACCTCGGATAAGCGGAAGAAGATGGATGGATGGATGTAAATATAAACGGAATACAATGATTTGCAAATCCTTTTCAAGCCATATTCAGTTGAATATGCTACAAAGACAACATATTTCATGTTCAAACTCATAAACTTTTTTTTTTTTTTGCAAGTAATAATTAACTTAGAATTTCATGGCTGCAACACGTGCCAAAGTAGTTGGGAAAGGGCATGTTCACCACTGTGTTTCATCACCTTTTATTTTAACAACACTCAATAAACGATTGGGAACTGAGGAAACTAATTGTTGAAGCTTTGAAAGTGGAATTCTTTCCCATTCTTGTTTTATGTAGAGCTTCAGTCGTTCAACAGTCCGGGGTCTCCGCTGTCGTATTTTACGCTTCATAATGCGCCACACATTTTCGATGGGAGACAGGTCTGGACTGCAGGCGGGCCAGGAAAGTACCCGCACTCTTTTTTTTACGAAGCCACGCTGTTGTAACACATGCTAAATGTGGCTTGGCATTGTCTTGCTGAAATAAGCAGGGGCGTCAATGAAAAAGACGGCGCTTAGATGGCAGCATATGTTGTTCCAAAAGCTGTATGCACCCTTCAGCATTAATGGTGCCTTCACAGATGTGTAAGTTACCCATGTCTTGGGCACTAATGCACCCCCATACCATCACACATGCTGCCTTTTGAACTTTGCGCCTATAACAGTCTGGATGGTTTGCTTCCCCTTTGGTCCGGATGACACGATGTTGAATATTTCCAAAAACAATTTGAAATGTGGACTCGTCAGACCACAGAACACTTTTCCACTTTGCATGAGTCCATCTTAGATGATCTCGGGCCCAGAGAAGCCGGCGGCGTTTCTGGATGTTGTTGATAAATAGCTTTGGCTTTGCATAGTAGAGCTTTAACTTGCACTTACAGATGTAGCGACCAACTGTATTTAGTGACAGTGGTTTTCTGAAGTGTTCCTGAGCCCATGTGGTGATATCCTTTAGAGATTGATGTGGGTTTTTGATACAGTGCCGTCTGAGGGATGGAAGGTCACGGTCATTCAATGTTGGTTTCCGGCCATGCCGCTTACGTGGAGTGATTTCTCCACATTCTCTGAACCTTTTGATGATATTATGGAGCGTAGATGTTGAAATCCCTCAATTTCTTGCAATTGCACTTTGAGAAACGTTGTTCTTAAACTGTTTGACTATTTGCTCACCCAGTTGTGGACAAAGGGGTGTACCTCGCCCCATCCTTTCTTGTGAAAGACTGAGCATTTTCTGGGAAGCTGTTTTTATACCCAATCATGGCACCCACCTGTTCCCAATTAGCCTGCACACCTGTGGGATGTTCCAAATAAGTGTTTGATGAGCATTCCTCAACTTTATCAGTATTTATTGCCACCTTTCCCAACTTCTTTGTCACGTGTTGCTGCCATCAAATTCTAAAGTTAATGATTATTTGCAAAAAAAAAAAATATGTTTATCAGTTTGAACATCAAATATGTTGTCTTTGTAGCATATTCAACTGAATATGGCTTGAAAATGATTTGCAAATCATTGTATTCCGTTTATATTTACATCTAACACAATTTCCCAACTCATATGGAAACGGGGTTTGTAAAAATGTTGGTTCTAGGATGATCATCACACTTGGACAAAAACTACATTTTTGCATTTTGTTTTCTTACAACGGAAGTAAGTGTCGTTCAACCCTTCGACTTTGGAAGTTCCCCCAGGAAGTAGGGCACACGACATTGATACAACGTTGGTTATACACATGTGTCCTTTTAAAACCTTGCAAAATAGTTGCATTTGTAAATTGAAACAACGTTGATGTCCAACATTGGATCCACGTTATTGGTTGGGAAATGACCAAAATTCAATGGTCAAATCAACGTCACAACCTGACATTGAATCAACCGTCAAAAAGCATGTTGTTTCAACGTTGTGTTTGTGTTGGAGAATATTGGTTGCAAAATGACCAAAATTCAATGTTAAATCAACATCAGAAGCCAACATTGATTAAACGTCATTAAAAAGCATGTTGTTTAAAGTCAAGTCAAGTTAAAGTAGCAATGATTGTCACACACACACTAGGTGTGGTGAAATGTGCCCTCTGCATTTGACCCATCACCTTGTTCACCCCCCTGGGAGGTGAGGGGAGCAGTGAGTAGCAGCAGTGGCCGCGCCCGGGAATCATTTTTGGTGATTTAACCCCCAAGTCCAACGCTTGATGCTGAGTGCCAAGCAGGGAGGTAATGGCTCCCATTTTTATAGTCTTTGGTATGACTCGGCCGAGGTTTGAACTCGCAACCTACCCATCACAAGGCGGACACTCTAAGTACACTGAATAGGTTTTTCAACGTTAGGTTTGGGTTGCTCAACGTCAGGACTTAATTCAGCAAATTCTCAATGTTGTTTTCATATCTTCCTGGGATAATGTTCTCCCGAGTTTCACTTTCACCAGCAATTATCCTTCTTCTGGCGTTTAGATCTGTAGAACCGCCAGAACCGCAGCCTAAGCCTGGTCCAAGACACCAGAAACCTGAAGGCCTTATTGCAAACGTATAAGCAATCACCATGCCCATGATTGGACGTCCAGCACATGCAAATTCCTGCGTTTGGATGGTAGGCGTTATACTGAGGAGGAGGAGGAGGAGGAGGAAGAGGAGGAGGAGGTGGAGAAGAAGGAGGAGGAGGAGGAGGAATGGTTGGGGTGGAGAAGAAGGATTTTTAATTCATGGTCTAATAGGATTTGTTGGTGTTTATCAGGATTAGGCGTGTTAGAGAAAGAATCTATTTGTGGCTGCCAGTCAAGGGGTCCACACACGCATGGATTACATTTGTATTTTTTCAGTGTGGGGGTGAACCCACCCAAGTCATTTTCTGGGATAACCCTTGGCACTACGGACACATTTTTGGATGAATTGGGCTGTTTCTCTTTCAGAGCACTCTGATAATCTAAGCACATGGCCGATGCTTGGTCATGCCAAACACACACACACACAAATTTTACCTTGAAAATTTTTTTTACCTTGAACATTTTTTTTTACTTTGAAAATATTTTTTTTACCTTGAAAGTCATTTTTAACCTTGAAAAAAAAAATGTACATTGAAAATTTTTTTTTACCTTGAAAATCATTTTTTACCTTGAAAATCATGTTTTAACTAAATTTTTTTTTTAATTTTTAAAATTTTTTAAATTTTTGTAACTTTTTTTAAATTTTTTTTAAAATTTTTTAAATCTTTTAAATTTTTTAAATTTTTTTAATTTTTTTAATTTTTTTAATTTTTTTAATTTTTTAAATTTTTTAAATTTTTTAAAAATTTTTAATTTTTTTATATTTTTTAATTTCTTTACATTTTTTAAATTTTTTTACATTTTCTTAAATTTTTTAAGTTGTTTTAAGTTTTTTTAAATGTTTAAAACATTTTTTTATTTTTTTTTATTTTATATATTTTTTTAAATTGTTAAAAAAAAATTTTTTTATTTAATTTTTTTTTTTTTAAATGTAAAATTTTTTTAATTTTTTTTTAATTTTTTTAAATATTTTTAAAAAAATATAATTTTTTTAAATTGTTTTTAAAAAAATTAAAAAAAATTACTTATTTTTTAATTATTTAATTTTTTTAATTTTTTTTAGAGTTTTAAAAAAATAATTACATTTCTTTTTAATTTTTTAATTTTTAAAAAAATT
>NC_084557.2:54333191-54335691 GCF_033978685.3 Nerophis lumbriciformis
TTTCTCTTAAGGGTATAAAAATGAGTGGGGGAGCTGGACCAAGTAAGAAAACAAAAACGTATCACTTTTATACGGAATGGGAGGAGGACTTTTTTTTCACGATGACATTTTTGAAGTGCGTTTGCCTCATCTGCCAATCTGCCATCGCAATACCAAAGAAGGGAAATGTGGAGCGGCATTTTCGGACTATTCATGGAAAATACGACACCGACTTCCCGCTGAAAAGCGAGCTGAGAAAGAGAAAGGTGAAGGAACTGAAATCCCAGTTGTCCGGACAGCAGTCATTTTTCACACAACAAACTTCAAAAGCGAAAGTCGCCACCGAAGCATCATTCCGGGTGAGTCACATCATCATTAAGAACAATATCAATCAATCAATCAATCAATCAATCAATCTTTATTTATATAGCCCTAAATCACAAGTGTCTCAAAGGGCTGCACAAGCCACAACGACATCCTCGGTACAAAGCCCACATAAGGGCAAGGAAAAACTCACCCCAGTGGGACGTCGATGTGAATGACTATGAGAAACCTTGGAGAGGACCGCATATGTGGGTAACCCCCCCCCCCCCCCTCTAGGGGAGACCGAAAGCAATGGATGTCGAGTGGGTCTGACATAATATTGTGAGAGTCCAGTCCATAGTGGATCCAACATAATAGTAAGAGTCCAGTCCATAGTGGGGCCAGCAGGACACCATCCCGAGCGGAGACGGGTCAGCAGCGCAGAGATGTTCCCAGCCGATGCACAGGCGAGCGGTCCACCCCGGGTCCCGACTCTGGACAGCCAGCACTTCATCCATGGCCACCGGACCTGTGCCCCCCCCCTCAAGGAAAAGAAGAGCAGAGGAGAAAAGAAAAGAAACGGCAGATCAACTGGTCTAACAGGGGGGCTATTTAAAGGCTAGAGTATACAAATGAGTTTTAAGATGGGACTTAAATGCTTCTACTGAGGTAGCATCTCTAATTGTTACCGGGAGGGCATTCCATAGTACTGGAGCCCCAATAGAAAACGCTCTATAGCCCGCAGACTTTTTTTGGGCTCTGGGAATCACTAATAAGCCGGAGTTCTTTGAACGCAGATTTCTTGCCGGGACATATGGTACAATGCAATCGACAAGATAGGACGGAGCTAGACCGTGTAGTATTTTATACGTAAGTAGTAAAACCTTAAAGTCACATCTTAAGTGCACAGGAAGCCAGTGCAGGTGAGCCAGTATAGGTATATATATATGTATATATGTATATAAAGGTATATACAGTATAGGCGTAATATGATCAAACTTTCTTGTTCTTGTCAAAAGTCTAGCAGCCGCATTTTGTACCAACTGTAATTTTTTAATGCTAGACATAGGGAGACCCCAAAATAATACGTTACAGTAGTCGAGACGAGACGTAACGAACGCATGAATAATGATCTCAGCGTCGCTAGTGGATAAAATAGAACGAATTTTAGCGATATTACGGAGATGAAAGAAGGCCGTTTTAGTAACACTCTTAATGTGTGACTCAAAGGAGAGAGTTGGGTGGAAGATAATACCCAGATTCTTTACTGATTCGTCTTGTGTAATTGTTTGGTTGTCAAATGTTAAGGTGGTATTATTAAATAAATGTCGGTGTTTAGCAGGACCGATAATCAGCATTTCCGTTTTCTTGGCGTTGAGTTGCAAGAAGTTAGCGGACATCCATTGTTTAATGTCATTAAGACACGCCTCCAGCTGACTACAATCCGGCGTGTTGGTCAGCTTTAGGGGCATGTAGAGTTGGCTGTCATCAGCATAACAATGAAAGCTAACACCGTATTTGCGTATGATGTCGCCTAGCGGCAGCATGTACATACTTAAGAGTGCAGGGCCAAGAACCGAACCCTGAGGAACTCCGCACGTTACCTTAACATAGTCCGAGGTCACATTATTATGGGAGACGCATTGCATCCTGTCAGTAAGATAAGAGTTAAACCACGACAAAGCTAAGTCTGACATACCAATACGTGTTTTGATACGCTCTAATAAAATATTATGATCAACGGTATCGAAAGCAGCGCTAAGATCAAGAAGCAGCAACATAGATGACGCATCAGAATCCATGGTTAGCAGTAGATCATTAGTCATTTTTGCGAGGGCTGTCTCCGTAGAGTGATTTGCCCTGAAACCGGATTGAAAAGGTTCACAGAGATTGTTAGACACTAAGTGTTCATTTAGCTGCTGTGCGACAATTTTTTCGAGGATTTTCGAAATAAAGGGAAGGTGGGACACCGGTCGGTAGTTTACCATGAGGTCAGGATCAAGGTTAGGTCTTTTGAGCAGAGGATGAATAACCGCTTTGATTTGATTTGATTTGATTTGATTCTTGAATGCTAGGGGAACAGTGCCAGAGGAAAGTGATAAGTTTATAATATTTAGCACTGATGGACCTAATAATACAAAAAGCTCCTTGATAAGTTTCCCAGGAAGTGGGTCAAGTAAACATGTTGTTTGTTTTATCCCACTTACACGCTGTAATA
>NC_084557.2:54338191-54363191 GCF_033978685.3 Nerophis lumbriciformis
GTGTGACATTGCTGGTTTTACCAGCAGAGGAGCATGTTGGGCAGCGCACACACACAGAGTACTTACAAGCAGACACAGTGTTTAGACAGAAAAAGGAGAATGGACGCATTTTGGTGTAAAAAGTCAAGATAAAGGTGAAGTTATAACACTGAAACACCCTCAGGAAGAGCTGCTTTAACATCCATCCACAGTGTTTTAGCTACTTCTAAATCACTAACCCTGGCCTCCATGGCAACAAATAAAGTATGTTTCTTACAAGTACCATTATCACTGGAGGACTAAACATGCTTCACTACACACCGTAGGAGGATACAATAGCTCACCTGCGTCCCCTGGACACACGAGGACTTTGAATATGACCAATGTATGATCCTGTAACTACTTGGTATCACATCCATACCTAAATGTGTGGTATCATCCAAAACTAATGTCAAGTATCAAAGAAGAGAAGAATAAGTGATTATTACATTTGAACAGAAGTGTAGATAGAACATGTTAAAACAGAAAATAAGCAGATATTAACAGTAAATGAACAAATAGATTAATACTCAATTTTTACAGTTTGTCCCTCATAATGTGTAGAAAAGTACTAGGTGTATAAATGAAACAATATGTTACTGCATACGACTAATTGGGAGTCTTTGTTTGTTTACTTACTACTAAAAGACAAGTTGTCTAGCTTGTTCACTATTTTATTTAAGGACTAAATGACAATAATAAACATATGTTTCATGTACACTAAGATTTTTTGTTCAAATAAAGCCATTTTTTGTGGTCCCCTTTATTTAGAAAAGTATTGAAAAGTATCGAAAGACATTTTGTTACTGGTATGCACAAAATATTGGTATCAGGACAACCCTACTTCCTAGGAATTTTTTGCATATTCCTAGTCCCTTCCTGCTCCGTCACTGAAAAGAGCATATTGTAAACATTCTTTCTGTCCTCTGCGGTGCATCGTTAGTACTGGTCGTACTTGGGTGGTCCCCGCTTGGAGTTGTGTAAACGAGGCTTGCAAGTTTATGTTTTAATTGCGTTACATGTGTTATTTAGCACACAAAATAGACATTATTTAATCATTTATTTTGGTACAAAACATGCATCAAATTAAAACGTTAAATTAAAGAAGTATAACAATCGTTTCCTCGTTTTGTATCGGTGGGGGGGGGGCTCCAAATTAAATTCTGCAATTCTGTAATGTGTCATTTTGTACATTTTGTAAGTGAATGAAATTCACAGTGGAAGTTTTTTTTTAACTTTTCTTCGAGCTATTTGGATTTAGAGTAGTTCTAATAAAAAATAAATGAACAGGTTGCTAATTGTGTTTTCAATAAATTAATATTTGACCTTGAAAGAGAAAAATAAGATCAAATAAAATCATTAATTTAATGTATTTTTATTCTTTCTGTCAAGACTTGGTCCTGGGGTTTAGTTTTTCTGGGATGCAACGGAAAGTTGGCTCGGGCGAGACGGGAATTTAAGTACATTTTTATTTAAAAACTATAACTACAAAAAAAAAGGAAGTAAACAAAAGGCGCGCACAATGGCGGAGAACAAACTATGAAATAGTGAAGGGTCCGGCAACACCGATGCATCGGCGCATGCGTCGAGCTCATAGAGCGAAACCCTGTGTCGGTGCGCGTACCGCTTTTAGAAAGTCACGTGACCGATCATGAGCTGTTTTGGTCACGTGACCGATACGCCAACTGTGTCGCCTCCTCTGTGCCCTGTGAGCGGCTCTTTTCTACAGCCAGAGAAATAATAACTAAGAAGAGAAATCGTCTAAAATGTAATACGTCGGAAAAACTTTTTTTTTTTTTTATAAAAATGTGTAAAAAAATTCCCAGTCCACAATCATCCACAACACGTTCTCTTAGATGTCCATGTTATGATACATGTTCACATTATTTATTGACTGTATCTAAAAAAGATAAAAAATATATTTTTATTTAAATGAAGATATGAAATAATCCTAAATGAAATACAATGACTTGGTTTATATTATTGTATATACTAGGGCAGGGGTCACCAACGCGGTGCCCGCGGTCACCAGGTAGCCCGTAAGGACCAGATCAGTCGCCCGCTGGCCTGTTCTAAAAATAGCTCAAAGAGCAGCACTTACCAGTGAGCTGCCTCTATTTTTTTAATTTTATTTATTTACTAGCAAGCTGGTCTCGCTTTGCTCGACATTTTTAATTCTAAAAGAGACAAAACTCAAATAGAATTTGAAAATCCAAGAAAATATTTTAAAGACTTGGTCTTCACTTGGAATAAGCGGTAGAAAATGGATGGATGGATGGGTCTTCACTTGTTTAAATAAATTCATTAATTTTTTACTTTGCTTCTTATTACTTTTAGAAATACAATTTTAGAGAAAAAATACAACCTTAAAAATGATTTTAGGATTTTTAAACGAATATACCTTTTTACCTTTTAAATTTCTTCCTCTTCTTTCCTGACAATTTAAATCAATGTTCAAGTAAATTTATTTATTTTTTATTGTAAAGAATAATAAATATTTTAGCTTCTGTTTTTTCGACGAAGAATATTTGTGAAATATTTCTTCAAACTTACTATGATTAAAATTCAAAAAAATTATTCTGGCAAATCTAGAAAATCTGTAGAATCAAATTTAAATCTTATTTCAAAGTATTTGGAATTTCTTTTAAAATTTTTGTTCTGGAAAATCTAGAAGAAATACTGATTTGTCTTTGTTAGAAATATAGCTTGGTCCAATTTGTTAAATATTCTAACAAAGTGCAGATTGGATTGTAACCAATTTAAAACATGTCATCAAAATTCTAAAATGTATCTTAATCAGGAAAAATTACTAATGTTCCATAAATTCTTTTTTTTATTTTTTCAAAAAGATTAAAATAAGCTAGTTTTTCCTCTTCTTTTTGTCGGTTGAATTTTGAATTATAAAGAGTCGAAATTGAAGATAAACTATGTTTCAAAATTTTATTTTAAATTTTTTCTTGTTTTCTCCTCTTTTAAACCGTTAAGTGTTTTTTTCATCATTTATTCTCTACAAAAAACCTTCCGTAAAAGGAAAAAAAAATGTACGACGGAATGACAGACAGAAATACCCATTTTTTTATATATATAAATGTATTTATTTAGCTATTCTTGTTTAAATCACACTTACGTGTAACTTACAAATGACAATATATTTATTTATTGAAGTGTGTATCAAACTGGTAGCCCTTGGCATTAATCAGTACCCAAGAAGTAGTTTTTGGTTTCAAAAAGGTTGGTGACCCCTGTACTAGGGCATCAAATCAGTGTCAGTTGAGTCGGTCCATAGGTTGCCTGTAGGGATTTTTAATGTCCAGCAGATGTCAGTATTTAGTGACACAGTATCGACACAGTATCAATACAGTTTTGCAATGTGTCGAAACGCTTCATGACGCCTCATCAACCCATCACTACTATGAAACCAAAAAGACTATAAACATGGAACAAAAACTTACTTGGCTTGGACAAAAATAGTAGCATGAAGGATGGACATGGAAAGAAGTGTCAGAAATGTACAGAGCATAAATGTGAGGATGTCACCAGAAAGACAAACTGAAAAACACTGAACTTAAATACTACGGACATGATTAACGAAAACAGGTGCGTGACTCAAAACGTGAAACAGGTGCGTGACGTGACAGGTGAAAACTAATGGGTTGCTATGGTGACAATCAAGAGTGCACAATGAGTCCAAACGTGGAACAGGTGAAACTAATGGGGTAATCATGGAAGCAAGACAGGGGAGTGAAAAGACAGAAACTAGAGAGTCCTATAACTAAACAAAACATGACTTAAAACAAAACATGATTACACAGACATGACACTTTCAAATATTTTCAATGAATGTATCTTACACTGCTTAAGATAAATGTAGTTTAACTTAATCTCAGTATTTATGTATTTTAAGTTGTGATTTTGGTTTTAGTTCACAAAAAATAGATGCTGTATTAATAAAAAAAAATTAATTCTTATTATACTATGAAATTATGACTTAGATTCCCCATGAAGTTGGTGGTTTTTTATAAAGTGCCATGCTGAATAAAGGACTTCCCTAAAAATGTGTGAAGACCGTGTTTCAGCCGGAAGTGAACCTGCAACTTAACTATAAAGCGCAAAATCCCTTCTTCGTGACTAAAGGCTGTGAGAGCCCAGCTCTGCCATACCAACCCCCCCTCGCTCGCGATTTTATCTTCAAATAGCCAGCTTTAATGTCCAAATGCAAGACATATGTGGCATGGTGGTCCAGGCAGTGTGAAATCTCATGCGGGGCAGAGGAAGTGAGGCGTTGGTGCCAGTTGGGTTTGAGGCTAATAGACCACGGCAGCATAAGCAGCCCTCGCTTGGCAAGAGACGGACCACTTGGACAGAAAGCAAGATGGAAAAAATAGCAATGAAACACAAACTAATGGATATTTCACATCCATTTAGGGCTGCAAACACTCCGTGCACACACAGACCAACACATGCAATGGCACACACAGACTAGTACATGGCGTGGCACAAAGACGAGTACATGGCTTGGAACACAGACGAGTACATGGCGTGGCACACATAGACGAGTACATGGCGTGGCACACATAGACGAGTACATGGCGTGGCACACATAGACGAGTACATGGCGTGGCACACGGACGAGCACATGGCGTAGCACACAGACGAGTACATGGCGTGGCACACGGACTAGTACATGGTGTGGCACACAGACGAGTACATGGCGTGGCACAAAGACGAGTACATGGCGTGGCACACAGACTAGTACATGGCGTGGCACAAAGACTAGTACATGGCGTGGCACACAGACGAGTACATGGCGTGGCACACGGACTAGTACATGGTGTGGCACACAGACGAGTACATGGCGTGGCACACAGACGAGTACATGGCGTGGCACACAGACGAGCACATGGCGTGGCACACAGACGAGTACATGGCGTGGCACACAGACTAGAATAGTACATGGCGTGGAACACAGACGAGACGAGTACATGGCGTGGCACACAGACGAGTACATGGCGTGGCACACAGACTAGTACATGGCGTGGCACACACAGACTAGAATAGTACATGGCGTGGAACACAGACGAGACGAGTATATCGCGTGGCACACAGACGAGTACATGGCGTGGCACACAGACGAGTACATGGCGTGGCACACAGACGAGTACATGGCGTGGAACACAGACGAGACGAGTACATGGCGTGGCACACAGACGAGTACATGGCGTGGAACACAGACGAGACGAGTACATGGCGTGGCACACAGACGAGTACATGGCGTGGCACACACAGACTAGAATAGTACATGGCGTGGAACACAGACGAGTACATGGCGTGGCACACGGACTAGTACATGGCGTGGCACACAGACTAGTACATGGCGTGGCACACGGACGAGTACATGGCGTGGCACACAGACTAGTACATGGCGTGGAACACAGACGGGTACATGGTGTGGCACACAGACGAGTACATGGCGTGGCACACAGACGAGTACATGGCGTGGCACACAGACGGGTACATGTTGGCGCAGTGTCAGTAATGCGTCTGGTAGGCAAAAGCGGGGATTAGTTGAAAAGCAACAAAGCAGCTTCCTGCTCACAATGATATGGATCCTCTCGCTCTTGTCTGCCGCTACGGAACCTCCCTTTGTCTCGCCTCCCACGGACGCAATTTGGGAGTTCCGCACATCAACAAAAGTGGCGTCCCCCGTGTCATTATAACGCTCTTGTTGCCACAAAAACAAACCGGGGTGTGTTTGGTCAAACGAGGTCATCCCGACCTGGCATGTAGCAGATTTACTGCTGCGGTCCGGCTCAAACCAGTTCAAATGTTAAAAGCACGCGTGTTTGTGTGCAGATATTTGACAAGCATTTATTTGTTTTCATCTGGAGCAGAATATACCGTCTTTTACAGCAGTGTTTTTCAACCACTGTGCCGCGGCACACTTAAGTCGCATTTTTTGTGGAAATGTATTTGATAAAAGCCAACAGCAAGAATAGACATTTGAAAGGCAATTTAAAATAAATGAAGAATAGTGAACAACAGGCTGAATAAGTGTACGTTATATGAGGCATAAATAACCAACTAGTATGTTAACGTAACATATTATGGTAAGAGTCATTCAAATAACTATAACATATAGAACATGCTATACAATCTGTCACTCCTAATCGCTAAATCCCATGAAATCTTATACGTCTAGTCTCTTACGTGAATGAGATCAATAATATTATTTGATATTTTACGCTAATGTGTTAATCATTTCACACATAAGTCGCTCCTGAGTATAAGACGCACCCCCGGCCAAACCTATAGTCCGAAAAATAGGGTACATGTCTTCAACTCATCACTGAGCTCCTTCCACCATTTAACTCCTAAAACTGAAATACATTTGTATTTTATATTCCTTCTTACTTTACCTATTTCAAAAATCCATATCCCTCGTAAATGATAGTTTTCTCCTCTTAATGTAAATAACCAAAGAATACAAGCTGGAAGGCTGTTGTTCTTAACACAAAAACACAATATCTGAAAATGTTAACACATTAGAACTTAACTGAAGCTCTTGACAAGAAGCAGTGCTGTCTGTCCCTCTGTCTGACTTTTCAAAGGCATTTGATACTGTTGATCATGTCATTTTAATCAAACGTCTTTCAGCTATTGGTTTTTCTCAGCAAGCAGTTGGATGGTTTGCAAATGACCTCACAAGTAGAACTCAGGCTGTTCAGATAGAAGGTTCCTCCTCGGATGTACTGCAAGTGAAAAAGGGTGTCCCTCAAGGTTCTGTGTTGGGCCCCTTATTATTCACTATTTACATAAATAATCTTGGACAGAATATTCCGAACTCAACTTTCCATTTCTATGCTGATGATACTGTCATATACTGCACAGCACACTCTCGTGCTGAGGCTTTTAAATATCTACAACATGCATTTGACAGAGTACAAGAACAACTTTGCTATCTTCAACTGCTTTTAAATGCAGAGAAAACAAAGTGTATGCTCTTTACCACATCAAAAACTGTAAGATCAGCACTGTGTGAGAACATTTTAACAAGAAATGGGCAACAAATTATGTTAGTATCTGCTTTTAAATATTTAGGATTTTTAATTGATGACCACTTGAGTTTTAAGGAGCACATTCAGTATGTTGTAAAAAAAACTGAAACTTTTACTGGGATTTTATTATAGAAACAAGTCTTGCTTTTCTTTTACTGTGAAACAGAAATTGGTGGAAACAACCTTTTGACCTGTTATTGACTATGGAGATGTGTTGTACATGAATGCTACTGCTGGTTGTCTGCACAAGCTGGATAGTGTGTACCACGGGGCACTGACATTCATCACCAACTTACTCACCATTGTGTGTTATACTCAATGGTTAACTGGACATCTTTATGTGCTCGACGTCTCAATCATTGGTATGTTTTCATCTACAAAACCATTCTGGGTATCACTCCATCTTATCTGTCTTGTCTTTTAACAAAGAAACAAGGAAGTCACAATCTTCGTTCAATGAATGTTCTGCAATTTGTCGTCCCCAAAGTAAGAACTGAACTGGGCAAGAAAGCATTTAGGTTTTCAGCACCGAAGGCTTGGAATAACCTACAATCCAACATTAAACTTCAAACCCTAGTTACGTTGAATGAGTTTAAAGTTTCTGTGAAAGGATTGCAGTCTACCTTCTCTGTATGCACATGTGTCATGTCAGCAAGTTTTAATGTTGTAAATGTGATGTTTTATGTATTTGTTTACTGTTTTTAATGTAACCTTGCTGCTGCCCTCTTGGCCAGGTCTCCCTTGGAAAAGAGATCTTTGATCTCAATGGGATTTTACCTGGTTAAATAAAGGCTAATAATAATAATAATAATAAATAATGGATTGGTATGTTCATAGTAGCACGCATTGTGTATTATTCTAATGACCCTTTTTTGAAGTTGAATTATTGGCTCTATGAATGAAGTGTTTGTGGCTTTTGTGCTCCAGAGTTGGGAAATGATGGTACAAATATCCCACGACTAGAACATTGCTAATCTTAATCTAAGACAAATCCTGGCAACAACATGAAATATGGTGAAATGTTCCAGAGCTGCCACACAGTGATTGTGCTACAAGTGCGCACTGTAAAAAGGTCATGTGTCATTGGCGCTCCTCACCGAGGATTACCACCGTGATAACAATTTAGGCAAGGTCACGGCTGCCAACCTCACTCGGTGATTTTGCACAGCGTGAGACCGGATGGATTTCTTTTTGTCCTCCCAACAACAGGGACGGCAAAGAGAGAGAGGTATGGGAACGAGGAAGGGAAGTGGGGATTTGGGGGTCCACACCCACTGCTTCCACCTGAGCGACTGTGGGAGAGTTATTGTAGCGCTAACAAAGTGGATCTATAACTGAGTCACAATGACAATACATGGCCGTAGTACCAGAAGCAGAACATTAGCTACATTAGCCAACATTAATCCTGAAAATGAATGTAAACCAGAGTGAAGCTCTAAAGGAAAAGTACTTAGTGTCATGACTTGGTCCTGGGTGTTTGCTTTTCCGGGATGCAACGGAAAGTTGGCTCGGGCGAGACGGGAATGTAAATACATGGTTTATTTAATATATTTAAAAAAAGTACAAACGAAAAGCGCGCACAGTGGCGGAGAACAAACTATGAAACCAAAAGACTATAGCTTTAATAAACAAAAACTTACTTGGCTTGGACAAAAATAGCAGCATGAAGGATGGACATGAAAACAAGTGTCAGGCATGTACAGAGCATGAATGTGAGATGTCACCAGACAGACAAACTGAAAACAATGAACTTAAATACTACAAACATGATTAACGAAAACAGGTGCGTGACTCAAAACGTGAAACAGGTGCGTGACGTGACAGGTGAAAACTAATGGCTTGCTATGGTGACAAACAAGAGTGCACAATGAGTCCAAACGTGGAACAGGTGAAACTAATGGGTAATCATGGAAACAAGACAAGGGAGTGAAAAGCCAGAAACGAAAGAGTCCAATAACTAAACAAAACATGACTAAAACAAAACATGATTACACAGACATGACACTTAGATGAAAGACTGCTGTAGTCCGAGGGCCAAAAGACAGGAAGTCAGACTTTCAGTTAGTCGGACGTGTGGCGTCTTTATTGACAAAGAATGTTCCAATCAAGAAAGGAAAGCATCGGCACGTCTGAACTGTTCACAACAAAATGGCGGCCACATATAACCTTTCTGCTTACGGCCTAGTGGTTTAAAATGTAGGTTGTGAGTTCAAACCCCGGCCGAGTCATACCAAAGACTATAAAAATGGGAGCCATTACCTCCCTGCTTGGCACTCAGCATCAAGGCTTGGAATTGGGGGTTAAATCACCAAAAATGATTCCTGCTCACTGCTCCCCTCACCTCCTCACTGTCAGTGTTTTAGCACCAGGGGGGCTGGCGCCTGTGAGTTACACAAAAATATGTCGTATAACTCACTGATTGTTCCAGATCTAACTTATTGTATTGGAGAGTGGGCTCGGGCCTGTAAAACGTATGTAAGAATCACTCCTGGAAATGCATCCAGGAACCCACAAAAGCCAATATTTAAACAGTCAAACTTATGGAAATGTCATTAAAGGGGAACATTATCAGCAGACCTATGTAAGCGTCAATATATACCTTGATGTTGCAGAAAAAAGACCATATATTTTTTTAACCGATTTCCAAACTCTAAATGGGTGAATTTTGGCGAATTAAACGCCTTTCTATTATTCGCTCTCGGAGCGACGACGTCACAACGTGACGTCACATCGGGAAGCAATCCGCCATTTTCTCAAACACATTACAAACACCGAATCAAATCAGCTCTGTTATTTTCCGTTTTTTCGACTGTTTTCCGTACCTTGGAGACATCATGCCTCGTCGGTGTGTTGTCGGAGGGTGTAACAACACCAACAGGGACGGATTCAAGTTGCACCAGTGGCCCAAAGATGCCAAAGTGGCAAGAAATTGGACGTTTGTTCCGTACACTTTACCGACGAAAGCTATGCTACGACAGAGATGGCAAGAATGTGTGGATATCCTGCGACACTCAAAGCAGATGCATTTCCAACCATAAAGTCAAAGAAATCTGCCGCCAGACCCCCATTGAATCTGCCAGAGTGTGTGAGCTATTCAGGGACAAAGGACCTTGGTAGCACGGCAAGTAATGGCGGCAGTTTGTTCCTGCAGACGAGCGAGCTAAACCCCCTGGATGTCTTGGCTCTTATGCCACTGAAGATGATCAAGAGAAGAATATCGACCCTAGCTTCCCTGGCCTGCTGACATCAACTCCAAAACTGGACAGATCAGCTTTCAGGAAAAGAGAGCGGATGAGGGTACCGTATTTTCCGCACTATAAGGCGCACCTAAAAACCACAAATTTTCTCAAAAGCTGACAGTGCGCCTTATAACCCGGTGCGCTTTATATATGGATTAATATTAAGATTCATTTTCATAAAGTTTCGGTCTCGCAACTTCGGTAAACAGCCGCCATCTTTTTCCCCGGTAGAACAGGAAGCGCTTTATCTTCTACGCAAGCAACCGCCAAGGTAAGCACCCGCCCCCATAGAACAGGAAGCGCTTCTTCTTCTACTGTAAGCAACCACCCGCCCGCGTAGAAGAAGAAAAAGCGCGCGGATATTACCGTACGTTTCATTTCCTTTGTGTGTTTACATCTGTAAAGACCACAAAATGGCTCCTACTAAGCGACAGGTTTCCGGTTCATGAAAAGACGCAATGTCTCCATCCGCACACGGATTACTATTTCACAGCAACTGATATTCCTGTGAACCGCACTGTGGATACAACGGGAGCACGTACGGTGAATATTCGCACCACAGGGAATGAGAAGTCATCCTTCACTGTGGTTCTAGCTTGCCATGCTAATGGCCAGAAACTTCCACCCATGGTGATATTCAAAAGGAAGACCTTGCCAAAAGAGACCTTTCCAGCCGGCGTCATCATAAAAGCTAACTCGAAGGGATGGATGAAGAAAAGATGAGCGAGTGGTTAAGGTAAGTTTAAGTTTACGCGAAGAGGCCGGGTGACTTTTTTCAGCAGCTCCGTCCATGTTGATATACGACTCCATGCGCGCCCACATCACGCTGGTTTTAATATATTATTAAAGTTTGACTGACCTATCTGACTGTTTTTTTGACATTCCTTTAGCGCAGTTAGATGCGGCTTACAACACGGGGCGGCTTATAGGTGGACAAAGTTTTGAAATATGCCGTTCATTGAAGGCGCGGCTTTTAACCCAGGGCGCCTTATGGTGCGGAAAATACGGTATGTCTACAGAATATATTAATTGATGAAAACTTTATTCATTACTCGCGGTTTTACGTAAATTATTATACATAAACTGTGTTTACCAATAATTTATCTTAAAACATTACAACACTTAAAAACAAACACATACCAATCGTTGGTTAGAAGGCGATCGCCGAATTGGTCCTCGCTTTCTCCCGTGTCGCTGGCTGTCGTGTCGTTTTCGCTTGCATACGATTCAAACCGATATGGCTCAATAGCTTCAGTTTCTTCTTCAATTTCGCTTAAGCCGCTGAAATCCGAGTCTGAATCCGAGCTAATGTCGCTATAGCTTGCTGTCCATCCGCCATGTTTGTTTGTGTTGGCATAACTATGTGACGTCACAGGAAAATGGACGGGTGTATATAACGATGGTTAAAATCAGGCACTTTGAAGCTATTTTTAGGGATATTGCGTGATGGGTAAAATTTTGAAAAAAACTTTGAAAAATAAAATAAGCCACTGGGAACTGATTTTTAATGGTTTTAACCCTTCTGAAATTGTGATAATGTTCCCCTTTAAGTCCTAATAATCTTGTACAAAGCAAATACAACAATTCTACCAAACAACATTCAAAAAAAAATTGTAGAAAGAGAAAGTAAATATAATCTGGATCCTTAACAAGTCCAGTTCTGGCAGAGGAGATGGAGCCTCCTCAGTGGTCAAGACTGTGGAACAACCTTCCATTGTCCATTAGATCCTCCCAATTAGGTGAAATGACATCATCTCTCACGGCACACCAGAGCTTATAAAAAAAGAGCCGCCCCAGGATACAGTATGCAAGAAGGTGAATCCCAAGGAGTAACACGTCCCTGCGAAGGCAAACTACAACCGTTAAAACCTGTTCAGCTTTCTTCCGGCTCATCCTTCCTCGGGGCGTCTTACTGTTAGCCAGCGTCAGCTTTAGCTTCCAGTAAATAAACATTACACTGCAGCCTGGAGGATTGATGGCCAGCAGGGACACTAGCAAGAGGACATTGCACAGCTGCTAGCGTGTTTACATGACATATATGCATGTCATCTCTATTATTGCATATCCATCCTCTAAGTCTGACACATATTGTTTACATGTTTACATGACATATATGCATGTCCATCCATCCATCCATCCATCCATCCATCTTCTTCCGCTTATCCGAGGTCGGGTCGCGGGGGCAGCAGCTTAAGCAGGGAAGCCCAGACTTCCCTCTCCCCAGCCACTTGGTCCAGCTCCTCCCGGGGGATCCCGAGGCGTTCCCAGGCCAGCCGGGAGAGATAGTCTTCCCAACGTGTCCTGGGTCTTCCCCGTGGCCTCCTACCGGTCGGACGTGCCCGAAACACCTTCCTAGGGAGGCGTTCGGGTGGCATCCTGACCAAATCCCCGAACCACCTCATCTGGCTCCTCTCGATGTGGAGGAGCAGCGGCTTTAATTTGAGCTCCTCCCGAATGACAGAGCTTCTCACCCTATCTCTAAGGGAGAGCCCCGCCACTCGGCGGAGGAAACTCATTTCGGCCGCTTGTACCCGTGATCTTGTCCTTTCGGTCATGACCCAAAGCTCATGACCATAGGTGAGGATGGGAACGTAGATCGACCGGTAAATCAAGAGCTTTGCCTTCCGGCTCAGCTCCTTCTTCACCACAACGGATCGATACAGCGTCCGCATTACTGAAGATGCCGCACCGATCCGCCTGTCGATCTCACGATCCACTCTTCCCCCACTCGTGAACAAGACACCAAGGTACTTGAACTCCTCCACTTGGGGCAAGATCTCCTCCCCAACCCGGAGATGGCACTCCACCCTTTTCCGGGCGAGAACCATGGACTCGGACTTGGAGGTGCTGATTCCCATCCCAGTCGCTTCACACTCGGCTGCGAACCGATCCAGCGAGAGCTGAAGATCTTGGCCAGATGAAGCCATCAGGACCACATCATCTGCAAATAGCAGAGACCTAATCCTGCAGCCACCAAACCAGATCCCCTCAACGCCTTGACTGCGCATAGAAATTCTGTCCATAAAGGTTATGAACAGAATGGGTGACAAAGGGCAGCCTTGGCGGAGTCCAACCCTCACTGGAAACGTGTCCGACTTACTGCCGGCAATGCGGACCAAGCTCTGGCACTGATTATACAGGGAGCGAACTGCCACAATAAGACAGTCCGTTACCCCATACTCTCTGAGCACTCCCCACAGGACTTCCCAGGGTACACGGTCGAATGCCTTCTCCAAGTCCACAAAGCACATGTAGACTGGTTGGGCAAACTCCCATGCACCCTCAAGGACCCTGCCGAGAGTATAGAGCTGGTCCACAGTTCCACGACCAGGACGAAAACCACACTGTTCCTCCTGAATCCGAGGTTCGACTATCCGGCGTAGCCTCCTCTCCAGTACACCTGAATAGACCTTACCGGGAAGGCTGAGGAGTGTGATCCCTCTAAGTCTGAGACATATTGCAGGCAAGGAGGCATGGGCCATAAGAAATAAAGAGCACATGCTCCATACATTAGGTTGAGACATCCACCATCCAAAGTACAACATTGAATAGAAGTGTGATGAGTGGTGAGAAAGCACTGAAGGGAAGGTGGAGAGTGACACTGAAGGGAAGGTGAAGAGTGATACTGAAGAGAAGGTGAAGAGTGACACTGAAGGGAAGGTGAAGAGTGACAAACATCTGCAAGGTGTTTGGCTCATGGCGGGCTGCATGAGTGACACGGTCGTGACTGCTGTGGTTCTGGAATAAACCAGGTGAGCACATGTTCCTAGGTAAAGACATGAACCAGGTGAGCACATGTTCCTAGGTAAAGACATAAGAATGAAAAACAAGACTTGCACCCCATGGTTTACAGAAGAAACCAGAGCTCATAAATGATCATGTAGAAAGTTGGAACGCAAATGGCGCGCGACCAAGCTTGAGGTTTTCCATCAAGCATGGAGTGATAGTTTAATATCGTATAAACGCATGCTTACCTTAGCTAAAGCTAAATATTACTCAAATCTCATCCGCCTCAACAAAAACGACCCTACATTTTTGTTTAGTACAGTAGCATCGCTAACCCAACAAGGGACTCCTCCCAATAGCTCCACCCACTCGGCAGATGACTTTATGAATTTCTTTAATAAGAAAATTGAACTCATTAGAAAGGAGATTAAAGACAACGCATCCCAGCTACAACTGGGTTTTATTAACACAGATACAACTGTATCTACGACGGATACTGCAATACAAAATAGTCTCTCTCTTTTTGATGAAATAACATTAGAGGAACTATTACGGCGTGTAAGTGGGATAAAACAAACAACATGTTTACTTGACCCACTTCCTGGGAAACTTATCAAGGAGTTTTTTGTATTATTAGGTCCATCAGTGCTAAATATTATAAACTTATCACTTTCCTCTGGCACTGTTCCCCTAGCATTCAAGAAAGCGGTTATTCATCCTCTGCTCAAAAGAGATAACCTTGATCCTGACCTCATGGTAAACTACCGACTGGTGTCCCACCTTCCCTTTATTTCGAAAATAAATGGACTGGACTCTTACTATTATGTTGGATCCACTATGGACTGGACTCTCACAATATTATGTCAGACCCACTCGACATCCATTGCTTTCGGTCTCCCCTAGAGGGGGGTGGTTACCCACATATGCGGTCCTCTCCAAGGTTTCTCATAGTCATTCACATCGACGACCCACTGGGGTGAGTTTTTCCTTGCCCTTATGTGGGCTTTGTACCGAGGATGTCGTTGTGGCTTGTGCAGCCCTTTGAGACACTTGTGATTTAGGGCTATATAAATAAACATTGATTGATTGATTGATTGACTTTCCTGGGAAGTGATGAATCAGGACTGCTATTAAAAGAAAGTGAAGTCAATGATGGGCAGCATTGAGGGAAAAGACCAAAAAAATCTGCTTCTGGTTACGTTTGCTGCAGGCTCTTTTTTAATGTGCCTTGGCAGCATCCTGAAAAGCCTATTTTCAGAACTCATTTTTTGTTGATGAGTGAGAAAGTCTGGCTTCATTCGAGTCCTCACACCTACCATGTGGACACTGAGTCCTCACACCTACCATGTGGACACTGAGTCCTCACACCTACCATGTGGACACTGAGTCCTCACACCTACCATGTGGACCCTGAGTCCTCACACCTACCATGTGGACACTGAGTCCTCACACCTACCATGTGGACACTGAGTCCTCACACCTACCAGGTGGACACTGAGTCCTCACACCTACCATGTGGACACTGAGTCCTCACACCTACCATGTTGACACTGAGTCCTCACACCTACCATGTGGACACTGAGTCCTCACACCTACCATGTGGACACTGAGTCCTCACACCTACCATGTGGACACTGAGTCCTCACACCTACCAGGTGGACACTGAGTCCTCACACCTACCATGTGGACACTGAGTCCTCACACCTACCATGTGGACACTGAGTCCTCACACCTACCATGTGGACACTGAGTCCTCACACCTACCATGTGGACACTAAGTCCTCACACCTACCATGTGGACACTGAGTCCTCACACCTACCATGTGGACCCTGAGTCCTCACACCTACCATGTGGACACTGAGTCCTCACACCTACCAGGTGGACCCTGAGTATTTACTGACTTTATAAACATTGTATGAATTTTAAAAAAAGGAAAAAATATATATAAAACAAATAGTGTTATCATAGACGTATCGACTAGATACGCTCTTGTACTTGGTATCATTACAGTGGATGTCAGGTGTAGATCCACCCATGGCATTTGTTTACATTGTGACGCCAGTGAGCTATTGTATCCTCCTACGGTGTGTAGTGAAGCATGTTTAGATATTCCTCGTCCTCCAGTGATAATAATACTTGTAAGAAACGTACTTTATTTGTTGCCATGGAGGCCAGGATTAGTGATGTAGAAGTAGCTAAAACACTGTGGATGGATGTTAGCCGCTAGCTAGCTCGCCATGTCTTAAAGCAGCTCTTCTTGAGGGTGTTTCAGTGTTATAACTTCGCCTTTATCTTTACTTTTTACACCAAAATGCGTCTATTCTCCCTTTTCTGTCTACACACTGTGTCTGTTTGTAGGTACTCTGTGTGTGTGCGCTGCCGAACATGCTCCTCTGCTGGTAAAAAACCGTACATTGGTGTGTTTATGTTGACATGTGTTGTTAACTCAGTCATAATGGCGAGGCCGGGGGACTCTTCAGCGCCGCCCTAGTGGCTCTCTGGAGCTTTTTCAAAAATGTATTAAAATGGAAAAAGATGAGGGAAAAAAAAAAAAGTTTTGTTTTAATAAAGGTTTGTGTAGGAGGACAAACATGACACAAACCTCCCTAATTGTTATAAAGCACACTGTTTATATTAAACATGCTTCACTGATTCGAGTATTTGGCGAGCACCGTTTTGTCCTACTCATTTTGGCGGTCCTTGAACTCACCGTAGTTTGTTTACATGTATAACTTTCTCCGACTTTCTAGGACGTGTTTTATGCCACTTCTTCTTTTTCTGTCTCATTTTGTCCGCCAACGTTGTGCATGAAGGCACAAAGGTGAGTTTTGTTGATGTTATTGACTTGTGTGGAGTGCTAATCAGACATGTTTGGTCACTGCAAGCTAATCGATGCTAACATGCTATTTAGGCTAGCAATATTGCATCATTATGCCTCATTTGTAGCTATATTTGAGCTCATTTAGTTTCCTTTAAGTCCTCTTAATTCAATTTATATCTCATGACACACTATATGTATGTAATATGCCTTTTAATTTTTTTGCGGCTCCAGACAGATTAGTTTTTGTATTTTTGGTCCAGAAGGGCAGGGCCGACATCCGGGCAACTGAGCTACATACGGGTTCTTCGAGCCATAGCAACCTGACTGGCGTTGAAAACAAACCGTCGCCATTACTCTTTAACCTGTCGACCTGCGCTGATTAAACCCGTCATTCTGCCTCCAAAATGCCAAAAAAACGGTGTTGTTTTTGGTTGTGCAAACCACAACTGGAAACAGGGAAATCAAAGGTCGTATTTTGTTCTGCCAAAGCGTGCTAAAAGACGAGACAAATGGCTCGCAGCTTTACACCGGGAACACGAGGACGGTTCTCACTGGAGTCCCCCAAAATCCCGGGTCGTGTGTTTGGATCACTTCGTTTCTGGTAAAAATAAGGAACAAAAATCCACCTTCTTAACCACAACTTGGCTATACCGTCCATGCTAATGTTGAACCCGTTGAATTTTTACTGAATAACGTTCGACAGCTGAAGTTGTTGTTGTTGCACAACAATAACATACGGTATAAAGGCTATTTTCGAAAACCGGTTTCATTTAAATTTGCACTTAACGGTTGGGTTTTTAAAAACCAATAAACCCTATAATTTTCATGTTGCCATTTAATCAACTTTTCAAGACAGTCGTAAAATGCTGTCTGCAAGTCTCCTTTGTTGTAATCAAACATTACTTGTAGTTGTAGCCCTCAAATCTCTCAATATTTTTTCTGCCAAAGCGTGCTAAAAGCCCCACAGAGACGAGACAAATGGCTCGCAGCTTTACACCGGGAAAACGAGGACGGTTCTCACTGGAGTCCCCCAAAATCCTGGGTCGTGTGTTCGGATCACTTCGTTTCTGGTAAATATAAGGAACAAAAATCCACCTTCTTAACCACAACTTGGCTATACCATCTGCTGGAAGGCGGTAAGGGCAGTCGTTTAATCCAACTACAGAACATTTTAACTCATATCTTAACCTAGCTTCACTGGAAAGACTATTTACATAATCATACGCCATTTAGAACAGTTTAAAATGCCGTGAAACCTCGTTAAATGCCTTTTCTGTCAATGCTGTGTTCGCTGTGAGCTGGTTTGTTTTCAACGAATTCAATATGGCGACCGGTTGCTAGGGGATTGGCAGGCGGAAGTGACGTAGGTCCGCCCTCGCCTATATGTCTCTTTCCACATTTTGGGTTGCCGACACCCGGGCTAGGCAGTGTAAAAAGAGCAATGTACCGCCTCATCATTACCATGAATTGATTAACGTGGACCCCAACTTAAACAAGTGTAAAAACTTATTGGGGTGTTACCATTTAGTGGTCAATTGTAGGGAATATGTACTGTACTGTGCAATCTACTAATAAAAGTCTCAATCAATCAATCACACAGCAATAATACATTGTTTTTGCAATAAAAGCATAGAACTGTGAGTGTGTGCTACTGCTGACAGTTGACAAGTCAAATATCTGACACACTGACTTGTTGAACTGATCATTTAGTATCTGGGATGTTGTTATTGATTGTCTGCTTCATGCATAATATAAAAGTGTCTGTGTGCTAAAAAGCTGTGCTATCATCACCACGGATGACAACATTAGATGGATGCACGTCTGTTGTAAGCTCTGATTTGACATTAGTGACACTCCCGCTATCTCTGCTTGCCAGCTGTTGGTGTGTATTCGAGCTGCTACTATTCGCCTGCCTGTTTTCCTCCTTTCCAAAAGATGAATCACCCAGATGTTTCCTTGTTTCGCTGCTGGCCCTCTCTCACATTACATATCAAGTAGAAACATCTCCCTCCTTCACTCCATCTTTCTCTCGCTCCTCCGTACGCCAATCTGGTTTTTGTTAATGACTTAGTGAGCGTCGTGGAGTAAGATTCCTATTTCACTTGCAGACACATTTCAGTTGATTATTACCGTATTTTTCGGACTATAAGTGGCAGTTTTTTTCACAGTTTGGCCGGGGGTGCGACTTATACTCAGGAGCGACTTATGTGTGAAATGATGAACACATTAGCGTAAAATATCAAATAATATTATTGATGTCATTCACGTAAGAGACTAGACGTATAAGATTTCATGGGATTTAGCGATTAGGAGTGACAGATTGTATAGCATGTTCTATATGTTATAGTTATTTGAATGACTCTTACCATAATATGTTACGTTAACATACCAGTTGGTTATTTATGCCTCATATAACGTACACTTATTCAGCCTGTTGTTCACTATTCTTCATTTATTTTAAATTGCCTTTCAAATGTCTATTCTTGCTGTTGGCTTTTATCAAATACATTTCCCCAAAAAATGCGACTTATACTCCAGTGCGACTTATATATGTTTTTTTCCTTCTTTATTATGCATTTTCGGTCGGTGCGACTTATACTCCGGAGCGACTTATACTCCGAAAAATACGATACTGTAAATCACCAGAAAGAAAAAAATTAAAAAGACAGAAAAGAAAGACAGTTAGAAAGCAACATACAAAACAGATCGACACCAGTTAGCTACATAAAAAGTAATAATGCTAGTTAGCTAGCAATATAAATAACCAGAAATCGTACAGTAATTATACAATTATCAAGCACGCTTGCTAACTAGCCTAATACTGTAAATAGACAAAAAGAAATGGACAGAAGGACACAAAGACAGAAAACGAGTACCGTATTTTTCGGACTATAAGTGGCAGTTTTTTTCATAGTTTGGCCGGGGGTGCGACTTATACTCAGGAGCGACTTATGTGTGAAATGATGAACACATTAGCGTAACATATCAAATAATATTATTGATCTCATTCACCTAAGAGACTAGACGTATAAGATTTCATGAGATTTAGCGACAGATTGTTTGGTAAACGTATATAGCATGTTCTATATGTTATAGTTATTTGAATGACTCTTACCATAATATGTTACGTTAACATACCAGTTGGTTATTTATGCCTCATATAACGTACACTTATTCAGCCTGTTGTTCACTATTCTTTACTTATTTTAAATTGCCTTTCTAATGTATATTCTTGCTGTTGACTTTTATCAAATACATTTCCCCCAAAAATGGGACTTATACTCCAGTGTGACTTATATATGTTTTTTTCCTTCTTTATTATGCATTTTCGGCAGGTGCGACTTATACTCCGGTGCGACTTATACTCCGGAAAATACGGTATGTTGTTTTCCTTCTTCTTTTTGTACTCATGTGCTTATGAGATCCATTTCTGGCATCCATTCATCCCTTCAACCTTCACAGCATATAGAGGAGCTTTGACTAGCGTTTTCGCAGTAAAAGATAGAACAAAGATAGAACGGGTCAGAACTGTTGATAGTCGGATTATTGTAACCGAGACAGAGACAGAGTGTTTAATACACATCCAGAATAAAACTATTAAATACAGTTTATAAGAGTCCAAGATAACTTGATTTGTACCCCGTAGATAAATTGGTTTATGCAGTGAAAACAAACATGAAGATAAACAAAGGTGTTTGTTTACACAAAACAAACACTCACTGGTTGTCTGGAACCGGAACCAGGAAAATAAGAACAAGTCACAAGATCAATAAAAGACACATTTGACATCCGAGTAAAAGACAGAACTTGTCATGTCTGTGTAATCATATTTTGTTTTAAGTCATGTTTTGTTTAGTTATAGGACTCTTTAGTTTCTGTCTTTTCACTCCCTTGTCTTGTTTCCATGATTACCCCATTAGTTTCACCTGTTCCACGTTTGGACTCATTGTGCACTCTTGATTGTCACCATAGCAACCCATTAGTTTTCACCTGTCACGTCACGCACCTGTTTCACGTCTTGAGTCACACACCTGTTTTCGTTAATCATGTCTGTAGTATTTAAGTTCAGTGTTTTTCAGTTTGTCTTTCTGGTGACATCCTCACATTTATGCTCTGTCCATTCCTCTAAGATCCTGCTTCATGTCCCTTGTCAAAGTAAGTTTTTGTTCCATGTTTATAGTCTTTTTGTTTTTCATAGTTTGTTCTCCGCCACTGTGCGTGCTTTTCATTTGTACCTTTTGCTATAGTCTTTTGGTTTCATAGTTTATTCTCCGCCACTGTGCGCGCTTTCGTTTATTCCTTTTTTTTGATAAATATAAATAAATCATGTACCTTCATTCCCGTCTCGCCCGAGCCAACTTTCCGTTGCATCCCGGAAAAGCACACACCCAAGACCAAGTCATGACAGAACTAATGGCAGGAATGAACACATGAATATGGCCACTATACTGTAGCTGTAACTTATCTGAAAGAATAGCTGCGGCCGGAACAAAGCTCATGTAACTTGTTTGAATATTAGAAATGTATCACTACAAGGACAAAGCTCATGTAACTTGTTTGAATATTAGAAGTGTATCACTACAAGGACCAGGGTTTCTCCCACTGTACAGTTGTGTGAAAACATAACACTCGCTTTAAATGATGACTATACTATCCAGGTCAATCATTTAAGCATTTAAAAAGCCGCAACCGGCTAGATTTTAGGAAACAAATAAAATTGTTGTCATTTATTAGCCGCATTTCAAAAGTGAAGAGTCTGGGAACAACAGCAACTCAACCACCAAGTGGTAGGCCACGTAAACTGACAGAGAGGTCAGCATAGTGTAAAGACTTTCTGCACAGTCACTTGCTACAGAGCTCCAAACTTCATGTCACCTTCCAATTAGCCCACCTACAATACGCAGAGAGCTTCGTGGAATGGGTTTCCATGGCCGAGCAGCTGCATCTAAGCCATACATCACCAAGTCCAATGCAAAGCGTGGGATGCAGTGGTGTAAAGGACATCACCACTGGACTCTAGAGCAGTGGAGACGTTTTCTCTGGACTGATGAATCTCACTTTTCCATCTGGCAATCTGATGGACCAGTCTGGGTTTGGAGGTTGCCAGGAGAACGCTACATTTCGGACTGCATTGTGCCGAGTGTGAAATTTGGTGGAGGAGGAATTATGGTGGGGGGTTGTTTTTCCAGGAGTTGGGCTTGGCCCCTTAGTTCCAGTGAAAGGAACTTTGAATGCTCCAGGATACCAAAACATTTTGGACAATTCCATGCTCCCAACCTTGTGGGAACAGTTTGGAGCGGGCCCCTTCCTCTTTGAACATGACTGTGCACCAGTGCACAAAGCAAGGTCCATAAAGACGTGGATGACAGAGTCTGGTGTGGATGAACTTGACTGGCCTGCACAGAGTCCTGACCTGAACCCGATAGAACACCTTTGGGATGAATTAGAACGGAGACTGAGAGCCAGGCCTTCTCCACCAACATCACCAATGCGCTTTTGGAAGAATGGTGGAAAATTCCTATAAACGCACTCAGCAACCTTGTGGACAGCCTTCCCAGAAGAGTTGAAGCTGTAATAGCTGCAAAAGGTCATATTGAAGCCTATGGGTTAGGAATGGGATGCCACTTCAACTTCATTTGTGAGTCAAGGCAGGTGGCAAAAAATACTTTTTGGCAATATAGTGTATGTATTAGAGATGCGCGGTTTGCGGGCACAACTGCGGAGTCCGCGGATTATCCGCGGATCGGGCGGATGAAATTTAAAATTTTTTTATTTTATCCGCGGGTCGGGTCGGGTCGGGTCGGGTCGGGCGGTTGAAATAAAAAAAAATTAGATTTTAAATAGATTCAGGCGGGTGGCAGTTAAACCAATTGGGAAATATATATACATAGTTAAATGTTGTTACCCACATACGAAAAACGAGCAGGCACCTGCAGCATATGCCACAACAGAAGAAGAAAAAAAAAAGAGATGGACACTTTTACGGAGCGGAGAAGGGACGCCTCGCCGGGGTCCGGGACCGAGGCCCCTTCCCCTGAGAGGGCCCCACCGGGAGCCGTAGCTGAGGCGATCCGCGAGAAGGGCCCGACGCACGTCCAGGGTCACCACCGCGCCCACCGCACCGACACCCCGCCTCGTCCGCCTTCGCCGCGGCCGGCGTCACGCGCAGCAGGTAAGCAGCTTACCTGCCCGCCACCCCCGTGGCCGGGGGCTCGTAACAGGGGTCACTCCGCGCGCTACGCCCGCGCAGCTTACCTGCCCGCCACCCCTGTTGCCGGGGGCACGTAACAGGGGTCACTCCGCGCGCAGTGCGCTCACGAAAGGGGTGGGGCTCACCCTGGTTGATATAGACAGCAGGACGATGGCCATGGAAGTCGGAACCCGCTAAGGAGTGTGTAACAACCCACCTGCCGAATCAACTAGCCCTGAAAATGGATGGCGCTGGAGCGTCGGGCCCATACCCGGCCGTCGCCGGCAGCGAGACGCGCTTGGAGGTGCGCTCAGCGCGGCTCCCATATGATTGCGCACTGGTGTGCGTCTGGGCCGTGACAGCGTGGCACGCGAATGTCTGTGATGCATTGGATCAGTCTCCTTTCTTTAACAGGCAAAAGCTTTATAACCTCACTAATGCCTTGCATCGTCTATATTCGATATATAACAACGGGCGGGTGCGGTTCTGATCAAATGTTACATCGGGTGGATGGCGGATGGTTGACGACTTTCTGATGCGGTTGCGGATGAAATAATTGCCTATCCGCGCATCTTTAGTATGTATATTTTTAACAAGAATATGAGGAAATATTCCCACACTTGACATGTTTCCACGCGAGTCGCGGTGCTGACTCCTCCAGAAAAACACAAGCGATGACGTCACGACAAATGTAGTTTTTCGCCAATGTGGAGGAATCGCGACACCTCTACAACCCAGCCAGACCGCCAAAACCGAGGCAACCAAAACTCCATGCAAGCTCACGGCAAAATGCATGAACGTTGTTTAACACCAGTAACCAACACGGTAACAACATTTATAAAAATAGTTCAATTCATCATCGGCCCCCTTCAGGGTGAACATGTATAAATGTCCACTGTCTCCGGTCCCCACAAGGACAGGTGACACACAAACAGGTCAAATTCAAGCCTGTAACCCTACCCTGACCTCTTGACACAGAGGTCGCCCTGTAACACGAGCCAACACACACACACACACACACACACACACACACACACACACACCATTAGCGCAGCGTGCATGTAGCATATGCACGGCCGTGACGTCACCTTGCTATACAGCCAGCGGAACATATGGTAGCCAGGGGCCGGCTTCAGTAATTGATGTTATCTGTCGATTGGTCCGTGGAGAGGGGGGACCCTGAGATGGCCGTGGGGGGAAGGGGGGGAGTCAAGTGAGATGCTAGTGTTTCAGCCCCCTCCCTTTGCCTATTCATGCATACAAAGAGTTAACTCCCCCAACCCCCACATCACAATGATGCTGGCTGATAAAGGCCAGTCTCTCACTTTCTACGGCTCTGGCCCTCCATCTGCGGGGGGGGGGGGGGGGGATGTGGTCTGGCTGTCCGCACCATCCCCCGTCTCTCTCCAGTTAACCCCCAGACTGGCTTCTTTGACTGAGGCACAAGCCAGCCAGTGAGCAACTCAGATAGGGGCTGGACACTTCATTAGGTACACCTGCACAATGAAATGACAGCAGGGAGGTTGGGGGCCCGGTGGTCTTGTCATTCACCCCACCATCACTCCTTAATGACAATGTTTTATCACGACAATATTTCAAGGTTGCATTTCTTCATTTCTTAGTCATTTTGATGAGTAACAGCCAGCGATGCATGGGTCAATGACGCCTCAGTGGCTCTAACTGCCCTTGAGGACACCAAGGTCATGTCCTCTGTATTTTTGATGTGACTGACTGCAAGTATACTTTATACTAGAGATGGCCGATATATCGGCAGGCCGATATTTTCGGCCGATAAATGCTTTAAAATGTAATATCGGAAATGATCGGTATCAACCTCCCGATTTTCCTGGGAGACTCCCAAATTTCCGAAAATCTCCCGGGGCAACTATTCTCCCGATTTCCACCCGGACAACATTATTGGGGGCGTGCCTTAAAGACATTGCCTTTAGC
>NC_084557.2:54368191-54473191 GCF_033978685.3 Nerophis lumbriciformis
TTGTTTAAGTCAGGTCATGTGACCGCCTGGCTCTGTTTGATTGGTCCAACGTCACCAGTGACTGCATCTGATTGGTGGAACGGAGTCAAACGTCACCAGTGACTGCATTTTATTGGTGGAACGGAGTGAAACGTCACCAGTAAGGCAGGCACTATGAAGGTCTGTCTGACAGACCAAAACAAACAAAGCGTGCATTAACAGATCGATAAAAATTAGTAGCGAGTAGCGAGCTGAATGTAGATAAAAGTAGCGGAGTAAAAGTAGCGTTTCTTCTCTATAAATATACTCAAGTAAAAGTAAAAGTAAGTTGCATTAAAACTACTCTTAGAAGTACAATTTATCCCAAAAGTTACTCAAGTAGATGTAACGGAGTAAATGTAGCGCGTTATTACCCACCTCTGCTCAAACAACAGCAAAGCGTTCCTGTCAATTAGAGGATATTTAGTTAGTGTTGTTCAAGGCGCTTCAATATAGAGGATTTTGTCAAGCGCATGTGCAGTATGTCCTTAAAAACAGCAGAAAAGCTCTTGTCATTGAGAGGATCTTTGATTAGTGTTTCATTTTTGGAGTCGGCCCTTAAAAACAGCACAGTGCTCCTTATGATCTTTGACCAGCACTTTCACAGAAGTTTCTAAAAAAACAGGAGTGGATCTTTGATTAGGAGTCTTGCATTTTTCTCAGATACAATAAAGCGCTCATGTCATATAGAGGATCTTTGACTAGCGTTTTCTTTTTAAACAGCAGAGCGCTCTTGTCATATTGAATATTTTTAAGTAGCCTTTTTTGCCGTTGGTCCTTTGTTTGCCCCCTCTGACTGAACTCTGACACTCTGCTGAATCTTGAATTGACTCCAAAAGAGGAGTAATGACAGACACTTTATTAGGTACACCTGCACGGTGGAACTTGGGCTGCTTGGCCACCACGCAACAAGTGCAGTGAAGGAGACGCAAACAAACAACCAAATGAGGAGAAGGAGGCTCTCCTGTAATTGCTTCTTGACCAAGGAGACATGTTATCCAAGAGGAGACTAAGGGCAACGTGAATCAATGTGGAGAGAATGTGTGTTTATTTGTCCTCGTTTTGATTTAATGAAGCAACACACCGCTTTAAAATAGGAGTGAGAATATACACAAACACATGCTGGTTCTCAGGGCCCCATGCACATGTGTTTGTGAGTTTTGCCTCCCACCTCCTCCCCAACACCAGGGGTGAGGCAGAGGTGCACGGGGCTGTGGGGAGTGAGAGGGTGAAAGCGTGGGAGAGAGAGCGGCTCCTTCCCACAGGCCACGCCCTCGCCGCCGTGCGCTGGCGACAAAGACGCACACACCAGGGCGCGGCACCCCTTGAGGGGCGCACATGAATATGTACGTAGGGCAGGAGCACGTGCAAATCACCCCGCAGGACTCATATGTCATATTTGCACAGCCACTTCATGGCTTTGTCACATGGCCGTTGAGCCGTGAAAGAAGCCACGACGCCGCCGACATTAGCATACGACGTCTGTGTTAGCTTTAGCTTATGACCTCCAGACATAAACATAGCTTCATGGGCCAGCACAGTGTACTTCATCATGGCTTCATCATGCACGCCCTGCTGGCAGCACACAAGGACTCGGACATTCCAAAAAGTGACCCTGTTGGATCAAAGGACTAACGTCGTTATTTTTTAAGTTCAAGTTAAAGTAGCAATGATAGTCACACACACACTAAGTGTGGTGAAATTTGTCCTCTGCATTTGACCCATCCCCTTGTTCACCCCCTGGGAGGTGAGGGGAGCAGTGAGCATCAGTGGTGGCCACGCCCGGGAATCATTTTTGGTGATTTAACCCCCAATTCCAAGCCTTGATGCTGAGTGCCAAGCAGGGAGGTAATGGCTCCCATTTTTATAGCCTTTGGTATGACTCGGCCGAAGTTTGAACTCACAACCTTCCCATCTCAGGGCGGACAATCTAAAACAGTGGTCCCCAACCACCGGGCCGCGGCCCGGTACCGGTGCGTGGATCGATTGGTACCGGGCTGCACAAGAAATTTAAAAATAAAATAAATAAATAATTTTTTTTATTTTTTTTTTATTAAATCAACATAAAAAACACAAGATACACTTTCAATTAGTGCACCAACCCAAAAAACCTCCCTCCCCCTCATTCACACAAAAGGGTTGTTTCTTTCTGTTATTAATATTGTGGTTCCTACATTATATATGTCATGTCTGTGTGATCATGTTTTGTTTCATTCATGTTCGGTTTTGTTTTTGGACTTTTTGTGCACTTTTGTTTTGTCACCATAGCAACCATTAGTTTTCACCTGTCACGTCACGCACCTGTTTCACATTTTGAGTCACGCACCTGTTTTCGTTAATCATGTCTATAGTATTTAAGTTCATTGTTTTCAGTTTGTCGTTCTGACGACATCCCCACATTTATGCTCTACGAATTTCTGACTTTTTTTTCATGCCCATCGTTCACGCTGCTCCTTTTTTGTCCATGCCAAGTAAGTTTTGTTTATTATTGCCACAGTTAGTGTTTTTTGTTGTTCATAGTTTTTGCCTTTGTGCAAGTATTTGGTTGCATAGTTTGTTCTCCGCCATTATGCGCACCTTTTGTTTAAATCCTTTTTTTGTAGTTTAAATAAAAATGTACTCACATTCCCGTCTCGCCCGAGCCAACTTTCCGTTGCATCCCGGAAAAGCAAACACCCAGGACCAAGTCATGACAATATATCAATATATATCAAAACAGTCTGCAGGGATACAGTCCGTAAGCACACATGATTGTATTTTTTTATGACAAAAAAATAAATAAAAATAAATCCCCCCCGGTCCGTGGGACAAATTTTCAAGCGTTGACCGGTCCACAGTTACAAAAAGGTTGGGGACCACTGCTCTAAAACATTGTCCCTAAACACTGCAGATGGCAGAACAATATCTAAATATCAATATTTAGAAAACATCTTTCTTTTATTATCCGACTTCTTCAGAAAGATATGTTAGTGTCATGGCTGTGTCATCTGGTGTTTCATCTTTTAGTTCCTGTCCTGTGCTTTTATTTTGGTGCCTCTTCCGGTTTTGTTGGTGTTTTCCTCTGGCTGCTTGATTGATTGATTGATTGATTGATTGCAACTTTTATTAGCAGATTGCACAGTACAGTACATATTCCGTACAATTGACCACTAAATGGTAACACCCCAATAAGTTTTTCAACATGTTTAAGTCGGGGTCCACGTTAATCAATTCATGGTATAAATACAGGTAAAAGCCAGTAAATTAGAATATTTTGAAAAACTTGATTTATTTCAGTAATTGCATTCAAAAGGTGTAACTTGTACATTATATTTATTCATTGCACACAGACTGATGCATTCAAATGTTTATTTCATTTAATTTTGATGATTTGAAGTGGCAACAAATGAAAATCCAAAATTCCGTGTGTCACAAAATTAGAATATTACTTAAGGCTAATACAAAAAAGGGATTTTTAGAAATGTTGGCCAACTGAAAAGTATGAAAATGAAAAATATGAGCATGTACAATACTCAATACTTGGTTGGAGCTCCTTTTGCCTCAATTACTGCGTTAATGCGGCGTGGCATGGAGTCCATGAGTTTCTGGCACTGCTCAGGTGTTATGAGAGCCCAGGTTGCTCTGATAGTGGCCTTCAACTCTTCTGCGTTTTTGGGTCTGGCATTCTGCATCTTCCTTTTCACAATACCCCACAGATTTTCTATGGGGCTAAGGTCAGGGGAGTTGGCGGGCCAATTTAGAACAGAAATACCATGGTCCGTAAACCAGGCACGGGTAGATTTTGCGCTGTGTGCAGGCGCCAAGTCCTGTTGGAACTTGAAATCTCCATCTCCATAGAGCAGGTCAGCAGCAGGAAGCATGAAGTGCTCTAAAACTTGCTGGTAGACGGCTGCGTTGACCCTGGATCTCAGGAAACAGAGTGGACCGACACCAGCAGATGACATGGCACCCCAAACCATCACCCAACCATGCAAATTTTGCATTTCCTTTGGAAATCGAGGTCCCAGAGTCTGGAGGAAGACAGGAGAGGCACAGGATCCACGTTGCCTGAAGTCTAGTGTAAAGTTTCCACCATCAGTGATGGTTTGGGGTGCCATGTCATCTGCTGGTGTCGGTCCACTCTGTTTCCTGAGATCCAGGGTCAACGCAGCCGTCTACCAGCAAGTTTTAGAGCACTTCATGCTTCCTGCTGCTGACCTGCTCTATGGAGATGGAGATTTCAAGTTCCAACAGGACTTGGCGCCTGCACACAGCGCAAAATCTACCCGTGCCTGGTTTACGGACCATGGTATTTCTGTTCTAAATTGGCCCGCCAACTCCCCTGACCTTAGCCCCATAGAAAATCTGTGGGGTATTGTGAAAAGGAAGATGCAGAATGCCAGACCCAAAAACGCAGAAGAGTTGAAGGCCACTATCAGAGCAACCTGGGCTCTCATAACACCTGAGCAGTGCCAGAAACTCATCGACTCCATGCCACGCCGCATTAACGCAGTAATTGAGGCAAAAGGAGCTCCAACCAAGTATTGAGTATTGTACATGCTCATATTTTTCATTTTCATACTTTTCAGTTGGCCAACATTTCTAAAAATCCCTTTTTTGTATTAGCCTTAAGTAATATTCTAATTTTGTGACACACGGAATTTTGGATTTTTATTTGTTGCCACTTCAAATCATCAAAATTAAATGAAATAAACATTTGAATGCATCAGTCTGTGTGCAATGAATAAATATAATGTACTAGTTACACCTTTTGAATGCAATTACTGAAATAAATCAAGTTTTTCAAAATATTCTAATTTACTGGTTTTTACCTGTATATGTCATGTCTGTGTGTTCATGTTTTGTTTCATTCATGTTCGGTTTTGTTTTTGGACTTTTTGTGCACTTTTGTTTTGTCACCATAGCAACCATTAGTTTTCACCTGTCACGTCACGCACCTGTTTCACATTTTGAGTCACGCACCTGTTTTCGTTAATCATGTCTATAGTATTTAAGTTCATTGTTTTCAGTTTGTCGTTCTGACGACATCCCCACATTTATGCTCTACGAATTCCTGACTTTTTTTTCCATGTCCATCGTTCACGCTGCTCCTTTTTGTCCATGCCAAGTAAGTTTTGTTTATTATTGCCACAGTTAGTGTTTTTTGTTGTTCATAGTTTTTGCCTTTGTGCAAGTATTTGGTTGCATAGTTTGTTCTCCGCCATTGTGCGCGCCTTTTGTTTACTTCCTTTTTTTGTAGTTTAAATAAAAATGTACTCACATTCCCGTCTCGCCCGAGCCAACTTTCCGTAGCATCCCGGAAAAGCAAACACCCAGGACCAAGTCATGACAATATATCAATATATATCAATACAGTCTGCAAGGGATACAGTCCGTAAGCACACATGATTGTATTTTTTTATGACAGAAAAATAAATAAAATTAAATCCCCCCCGGTCCGTGGGACAAATTTTCAAGCGTTGACCGGTCCACAGTTACAAAAAGGTTGGGGACCACTGCTCTAAAACATTGTCCCTAAACACTGCAAATGGCGGAACAATATCTAAATATCAATATTTAGAAAACAACTTTCCTTTATTATCCGACTTCTTCAGAAAGATTTGTTAGTGTCATGGCTGTGTCATCTGGTGTTTCATCTTTTAGTTCCTGTCCTGTGCTTTTATTTTGGTGCCTCTTCCGGTTTTGTTGGTGTTTTCCCCTGGCTGCTTGATTGATTGATTGATTGATTGAAACTTGTATTAGTAGATTGCACCGTACAGTACATATTCCGTACAATTGACCACAAAATGGTAACACCCCAACAAGTTTTTCAACTTGTTTAAGTCGGGGTCCACGTTAATCAATTCATGGTACAAATATATACTAACATCATAATGCAGTCATCATACAAGTTAATCATCAGGGTATATACATTGAATTATTTACAATCATTATTTACATTATTTACATTATTTACAATCATTATTTACAATCATTATTTACATTATTTACAATCACTTCACTTGTGTCTTGCAGCATTTCCCCTCACCTGTTTTCTGTTTGCAATCAACACTATTTAAGTTGATCCTTTTTCTACCTTTGTTGTCGGGACAGTGTTGTTGTTATCTGTTCACTGGAGTACAGATGATCTTTTTGATGCTAAGCCCGAATATGCACTACTTTGTGGACGCCGTCTGCTCCACATTTGCTGTGAGTGTATTGCTGGGTTTCAGTTTGTTTTGTTTTGTTTTCTCCGTAGTCTGTCAGGGCAATGCGCTTCCTCGTTGCTCTCGCTTTTGTTCATTTTTCAATAAATATCTTTTTTTTTACTGCACGCTGCTACCTCGTTCGTCTGCATCCTAAAAGTCACTACAATCTCCCCGGCGTCTCCCGTGACGCATCACTTGTCACCGCTTCAAAGATAGGGTGCAAAAAAATTAAAAATAATAATGATGATGAAAATATATGATTTTGAGTAAATTATTGTATTCATGTTTGTTTATATTGTTATATGTTATGCAATATAAATATTGCCTTAATAGTATTGTGAGCTGAACAACAATTGTGTAAATAGGGGGCAGATATAAGTTTATACTTCTTTCTGATCTTTTTCATTCATGATTTATTTTAATGTTATGTTGATTGTTATTGTTTGACCTTCAATGAATAAAATACAAATTAATATGGAAATGAGGGCAGCACGGCGGACCAGGGGTTAGTGCTGGTGCCTCACAATAAGAAAATCCTGGGTTTGATCATTCTGTGTCGAGTCTGCATGTCCTCCCCATGACTGTGTGGGTTCCTCCCACCTCCAAAGACATGCACCTGGGGTTAGGCCCCTCCCACCTCCAAAGACATGCACTTGGGGATAGGCCCCTCCCACCTCCAAAGACATGCACCTAGGGATAGGCCCCTCCCACCTCCAAAGACATGCACCTGGGGATAGACGCCTCCCACCTCCAAAGACATGCACTTGGGGATAGGCCCCTCCCACCTCCAAAGACATGCACCTAGGGATAGGCCCCTCCCACCTCCAAAGACATACACCTGGGGATAGGCCCCTCCTACCTCCAAAGACATGCACCTGGGGATAGGTTGATTGGCAATGGTAATGGTTGTCTATCTGTGTTGGCCCTGTGATGAGGTCGTGACTTGTCCAGGGTGTGCACCGCCTTCCCCCCGAATGTAGCTGAGATAGGCTCCAGCACCCCCTGGGACCCAGAAAGGGACAAGCGGTGCGGCCACCATCAAATACATTTAGGGGAAACCCTGTGTTCCCTTCCAAACCTGCCTCGTTCCTGTCTTCTTAGCCACTCAGCATTCTCCTGGGTCTGTTGCCTTCAGGTTATCTCCTGTAATGGAGTCCTACTTTGTGTGTCTGTCACACATCTTAGAAGCACTATCACCCTCAAGTCAGTTAGTTAGCCCTTCCTCTGTCCTACAATCACAAAGCAACACTCATCTGTCCTAATGGTCCTTCCAACAACGCAATCCATAGATTATCATCCCACTTCTGACACAATTGGTCACAGGACCTCAAGTATCACCCTCAACCCAAGCCTGATCCAGGGTCACACATTACCTGCCTCTTTTAAAGGTGCATTATTCCAATCCCCCATTGGTCTATTGCAGTATGGGTCACCTGTCCCAACAGTCCTACCAACTGGATACAACCACAGATGGCATCAAGACTAAACATCCCACTTCTGACACCAATTTTCATGGCACTCTAATGCAGGGGTGTCAAACTAATTTGTATTGAGGGCCACATCGCATTATGGCTGCCCTCAAAGGGCCGCTTGTAACAGTGAATATATATGAATGCAGCCCTTTGAGACATTTGTGATTTAGGGCTATATAAATAAACATTGATTGATTGATTGATTGATTGAATATAAACCTATAATAGTCTTGTTACACAATTTGCAAAGGCAACTTTGTTGATTATCATATTTTTAACGGGGTAGACCACATTAGAATGATGTGGCGGGACACATTCAAATGTACTTTGTCCCCCTGGGCCTTGAGTTTGACACAGGTGCTCAAAAGAGTAGCACCCATAACTCTGCTTTTAAATGGGACCTAATGTGTTGAAACTGCAACACCGAAAAGGTTCCACACAACCGTAGTGATGACTGGGCATTCAACAAATGACCTTGTGGCTAACAATCCCACTTCTGTCGCCACCTGGCTTCATATCACGCCCATGGAAGACACATATTGACAAACTGTGCAATAGACTGCAACAGAGGCTATATTTTTTGCGAAGATTAAGATTGTACGGCGTAAGCAGCCACATCATGATGATTTTCTACCGTGCCATTGTAGAGAGCATCATTAGATACGGGATCACCTCATGGTTTGGCAACCTAACTGTTAAGCTAAAAAGCAAACTGGCCGGCATGCATAAAACGGCAATGAAAATCGTAGGGAGGAAAGAATATGAGCCTATACAGAGCATCTATGAGCAGGCAGTTAGGAAAAAAGCTAAGAAAATTATTTCCAACTCACAACATCCACTCTTTCCTGAATGTGGAACCCTGCCATCAGGGAGAAGACTCCGGGTCCCACTATGCAAATTTAACCGCCTTAAATTATCATTTGTCCCAGCCTCCATTAAGCTGACCAACAATGTGCAATAGAATTTTAATACATAGGTTAGCACTTTTTTAGCACATAGCACTTTAGCACTAAGCACTTTAGCACACAGCACTTTATCCATGAGCTCTAGTGCAATGCACATTGGTACTTTATCTTTATCTCCATACTGTAGATTTTATGCCTACATCAAAGTGCCACCTATGTCTATCAAGCTCCATGTTCTGATGTTTAAATGTTAGTTGTATGGTTGTGGTTGTGTCTGTGCTTGTGTTTTTGTTCTGTTGTTTTTGGGTATGTTAAGAAAGCAATGATGCACTGTGCCCAAGACAAATTTCCCCGCGGGGACAATAAAGTTGAACCTTGAACCTTGATGTCAGCCAGGCAGATTACGTCAATTGCCTTGGACAGGACTGGGAGTCTAAGTCATTACCTTATTGTGGGTTCACACCAAGTACATTTAATATTATTCCAAGGACAGTGGCAGCACATACACAGTACTTTGACTCCACTTCACTCAGGGGTCCTCATATTTGGGTGTTGCCTTTATACTGTTTTTCTTCCTTAGGCTGACCCGTGCTTCTGTTCCTATGCATTAAAGGTTGAAAGGTCCGGCCTAGCCAAACAAAGATAACTCAGGAATAGCTCACTTAAATGTTTGCATGAATGGCCGTTCTTATCTGCAGGCTGCAGGACACACAATGGCAACAGACGGGAGCATGTGAGCCGATGACAGACTGAGGACAAACTGGCACCGTCCCCAGTCTTCAGTCGGAGCATTTCTGATGCAAAAAAACATCCATGGAGGTTTGAATTTAGGACGAAAGGGAAGTGTCACCCGATAAGCTCCTAAGGTTCAGGTGCAGGAGGAAGGAACTACGTCAGAAACTGGAGTATATACTCGAGATTCCCAACCTATTTGCTCTAGGAGGAGACTCTTCATTTGTATAAGGTCTCAGGCATCACTCGGGCCAACAGGCTTTGACAATTGAAGGCAATAAAGGGGCGAGACTTGGCAGGGGCTCAATTAACCACTACTGGGGCTGGGGGAGAGGTGGTGGGGGGGACAAGGACCAGGAGCCTGGCCTCTATAGAGAAGGAACAAGAGCGCTGCAGAGAGGGGGAGGTCTGGCAATTTGTTCAGCTGTCTGTCTGTCAAGACACTTGGCCAGTCCTGGGGGAAGACTTGAACTTCACTTGGGGTATGTTCACATTTGTTATGTTTGGTACCACTAAAAGGAAGTCTGGTGCGTTTTGCCTTGCTCGTACAGTTTGTTGGGTCAAGTGTCAACGCGATCATCCCAACCCAGGTCTACACCAAACAGCTGGACCAAGACTGCATAGGAGATGGGTCCTGGTCTGCTTGCAAGTGATTTCTAGTGCGGTTTGTTTGAGTTGAACCGTGAACACTACACTGAAGACAAAGCAAAGAAAACCAGCAGAAATGACAAACCACTGTTGTCTCTACCTGATGGTGGTGCTCTTTGAAAGTATATTTTACAAGCCTTTGGTGAAATCTAGTGTGGTAAATACAGCAGGAAAATAAAAAAGAACTCGTCTGCTTTTTTTGGCTGCGCATAGGTTTTGCAAGAGCACGAGCACCACATTGACATGAGCTTGGCTAGAGTTGGGTATGGACTGAAAGGGAAATGTTTTCAGATTGCGTGAAAAGCAGTTCTTCTCTGCTTTGGCCGTTTTTTTACAACCACTGGTGCGTTTTGCCTTGCTCGTACAGTTTGTTGGGTCAAGTGTCAACCCTGGTCTACACCAAACAGCTGGACCAAGACTGCTTAGGAGATGGGTCCTGGTCTGCTTGCAAGTGATCTCTAGTGCGGTTTGTTCGAGTTGAACCGTGAACACTACACTGAAGACAAAGCAAAAAAACCAGCAGAAATGACAAACCACTGTTGTCTCTACCTGATGGTGGTGCTCTTTGAAAGTATATTTTACAAGCCTTTGGTGAAATCTAGTGTGGTAAATATAGCAGGAAAATAAAAAATAACCTATGCATTCAACCCAGAAGGCATCATTTTGGCTGGGATTATATCAGTTATGTCACGTAGTATGACTGTTCAATCAAGTTCTTACTTGATGTATATGTTCCAAACTGCACGTACTTGCGTCCAATGACAAAAACAGTGTGAACAACCACACCAACAAGTATCTTCTTCAAAATGCATTGGTCTGAACAGGAATACGGAAATGTGTGAACACAGCCCAAAGTACCCACAGAGTAAAACAAGAAAAAACACATTCAAATAAAGCAGCAAAGAATGCTTTACTTTTCTTCTACTTCTTGGTCCAAATAAGTAGTTGTAAAAAAACGGCCAAAGCAGAGAGGAACTGCTTTTCACGCAATCTGAAAACATTTCCCTTTCAGTCCATACTCAACTCTAGCCAAGCTCATGTCAATGCGGTGCTCGTGCTCTTGCAAAACCTATGCGGAGCCAAAAAAAGCCGAGGAGTTCACCATGCTTGTAGCGCTGCGATCTATTCCCAGTGACAGTCATTTGTGTACCTTACACTCTCAACACCAGCCAGCTACTTCCATTCAAATTCAAATGGAAAAGCCAGAGGGCGGACAATGCAAAGAGCAATTAGCGGTGGACTCCTCCAGTGTCTGGCCCGGAGACTTTTAGCCCATCATGCAGAGGCATTGACCCCTTTCAGATGCACCAAAAAGAGGAAGAGAAAGGATTGGCTGAGAGGAGAGAGAGAGAGAGAAAAGGAGGGCTGCCTAGCGACACTGAAACCAGAGGAGAGGGGAGTCAGATTGTTGGTTTTCCTCTCCCGACTTTACACCAGAGAGAGATTTTGATGGAGTCAACAGCAGGATGCAATGCAGTCAAAATTAAGTCAAGCTACCAAGTTTACCTAATTCTGACCCTACCATCCATACCTCGCAGCAGAAGTTGTTTCTCTCAACCAGGCATTGTTTTCTATTGTCCAAATGAGATGACATGATGGTCATGTCAACTGTCTGAATGCCAGTCATGTGAAACACACCCTGATCGTTAGGTGTAAGCTAACTCTTTTAAACTGCTGCACACAAAACAGTGGAAATGTGTCAAAACTATCATCCCATCTGTGGTGTTTTTACGTTCTCTTAATGTACTCCATAAATCGGACAAGTTTGCAATTTCTCGCACAGAAGTAATGTTAGGGTGTTTGGCCGAATCGCCACAAATTTAAACATACATTTTGAGAGGACTGACAAGCAAAGTGTAAAACTTGGACAAAATTGCTTGAAAAGTCATTGACCATTTCTCTAATGATTATAAAATATGAAATGGGCCCTACGATGAATTTAATCTACATGTAAAACAGGGTTGGCTGTGCCACAACAATTAATCTAGGGATCTATATATATATATATATATATATATATATATATATATATATATATATATATATATATATATATATATATATGTATATAAAACCATTGTTGTGGGTTGACTCTGCCGTTGGGGTATTCTTTCATGAGATATGGCGTCAGGGGATAAGCTGGGTCACCCAAAAATAAAAACAGGGAGCAGATCTTCATCTTCCAGCAGTTGTTTGGGACACGATGGGATGGTTCCATCTTTCAGCTGCGCGCTAATGGCAGAGTTAGCAAAGATGCGGGCATCATGCACGCTGCCTGGCCATTTCACAGTCACATCCATAAAGCAATATTGTTAGTCACACACTGCCTGTATCACATCCACGGGAGGAAGGGACCAAGTTTTTTGGTAAATGGAATCACAGCTGCGAAAGTTATCTTGTCGTCTGAGAAGGGTTGTATCCCAAATAGCTGCAATCGTGCGTTTTCTTAAGGTTCCCCTCCTTGGACAGGTGGAAGTGAAGTCAGAAAGACCACGCCCACAGGAAGTGATGTCAGAAAGAACGCGCCATGGTCAGCTTCATAAGAAGCGGAGCTAACCACTGGAAAGATGGAGGCGAGTCATCCAGACATGGCCGTGTTTCTCCTTCTTCTACATGTACAGACACTTGTGGAAATCGCACATGAATACCATAGGAGAAAGCCATTGCAGCTATTTGGGATACAACACATCTCAGACGACAGGAGAACTTTCGCAGCTGTGATTCCATTTACCAAAAAACTTGGTCCCTTCCTCCCGTGGATGTGATACAGGCAGTGTGTGACTACAAACATTGCTTTATGGATGCGACTGTGAAATGGCCAGGCAGCGTGCATGATGCCCGCATCTTCGCTAATTCCGCCATTAGCGTGCAGCTGAAAGATGGAACCATCCCATCGTGTCCCAAACAACTGCTGGAAGATGAAGTTCCGCTCCCTGTTTTTATTTTGTGTGACCCAGCTTATCCCCTGATGCCATATCTCACAAAAGAATACCCCAACGGTGGAGTCAACCCACAATAACAATACTCTGCGCCGCCCCATGGACATTAACCAGACTGACCTACCATCCGTTGTGTATGCTTGTTTTGTACTCCATAACTACTGTGAAGCCATGAAGGCGCCACTTAACCAGCAGTCTGTGGTTGCCGCCTCGGAGTACGACCGCCATTTTCAGCCTCCAAGCACAGGCTGGATTGCAAAAATGGAAAATGAAGGTGAAGGCAAAAGAGTGAGGAGTGTCTGGACCAGATTTTTAGATCCCTAGATTGATTGTTGTCAAATGTTCTTTATGGCATTGTTTACTTTCTCATGTGGATTAAAGATGTGATTCATGTATGATGTCTGAGGTGTGATGGACTACAATAGACACACTGGATTCTAGTTCATTGAAGTACCACAACACTGGATGTTGTTCAAAGGAGATATCCATCCATCCATCCATCTTCTTCCGCTTATCCGAGGTCGGGTCGCGGGGGCAGCAGCCTAAGCAGGGAAGCCCAGACTTCCCTCTCCCCAGCCACTTCGTCCAGCTCCTCCCGGGGGATCCCGAGGCGTTCCCAGGCCAGCCGGGAGACATAGTCTTCCCAACGTGTCCTGGGTCTTCCTCGTGGCCTCCTACCGGTCGGACGTGCCCTAAACAACTCCCTAGGGAGGCGCTCGGGTGGCATCCTGACTAGATGCCCGAACCACCTCATCTGGCTCCTCTTATTGTGGAGGAGCAGCGGCTTTACTTTGAGCTCTCCCCGGATGACAGAGCTTCTCACCCTATCTCTAAGGGAGAGCCCCGCCAACCGGCGGAGGAAACTCATTTCGGCCGCTTGTACCCGTGATCTTGTCCTTTCGGTCATAACCCAAAGCTCATGACCATAGGTGAGGATGGGAACGTAGATCGACCGGTAAATTGAGAGCTTTGCCTTCCGGCTCAGCTCCTTCTTCACCACAACGGATCGATACAGCGTTCGCATTACTGAAGACGCCGCACCGATCCGCCTGTCGATCTCACGATCCACTCTTCCCTCACTCGTGAACAAGACTCCCAGGTACTTGAACACCTCCACTTGGGGCAAGATCTCCTCCCCAACCCGGAGATGGCACTCCACCCTTTTCCGGGCGAGAACCATGGACTCGGACTTGGAGGTGCTGATTCTCATCAAAGGAGATACATTTTCATTAAAAACTTGCAACCGCACAGTGAAGTAAAGTCATCTACTGGAGAGTTTGGAGCAGATGGATGCTCAGGTGGATGTTGTTTTGTTTTTTCCCTGCGCATGCGTACTAAGTTGCGTTGCGCCGGCGGACAGAGGAGCGCGGGGGTCTTAAATGGTGGCATTGTGTGTGTGTGGATATGGATAAGGTTAGGTGGGATTTACCCTGGGGTAACCTTAGTGTAAACGGGGCCTACGTCAACCTGCTTTTGACGTCATGATGTGACCAGACTGCAGAACCCTCGTGAACAGACACATCCTCCCTGCTTGGCACTCAGCATCAAGGCTTGGAATTGGGGGTTAAATCACCAAAAATGATTCCCGGGTGCGGCCACCGCTGCTGCTCACTGCTCCCCTCACCTCCCAGGGGGTGATCAAGGGTGATGGGTCAAATGCAGAGAACAAATTTCACCACACTTAGTGTGTGTGTGACTATCATTGCTACTTTAACGTTAAGATCGGTCACACTTTGGGATCAACACCATTAAGTACGTGTCCATGCTCTAAATTAGTCCCATTTCTCAAATAGTTTGGCTCTAAATAAGACTCGGACAACCCACGGAAACACCTTCATCCTATTGTGTTCGGTTTTTGAAAAGTCCGACTAACACACCTGGATGATGCGCTTGAGAAGCAGGTCTCTAGAGAGGGTGTGTGCTGACGGAGAAGACCCTTAGTGTCGCCAGTCTGATGAAGGGGGGACCCTTCTTTTTACTACACAAACTAAAAGAACAGAACATTTTGAAGCGCATCGATGGGAGCAAAAAAGGAACAGAGGTTTATCTAAGAAAGTAGCTAAGGAAATGGAGAATGTGTGCTTCATACGGACTCCATAGCAACACCAACTGTCTTTTCCTTCGTGTTTAAAACTCCTTCCATCAATCGATCTTACAGAATGACCTCTGAGACATTGAAATGTTTTGTTTCCATGGTTCTCCATCCGACAATTCCTTCCAAACAACAATTTCTTTGCTTCGGACCTGCCTCCGCTTTGATACATTCTTGGTAGTAGCGTCATGTTGGTAGCACAATCCAAGATCATTTCTTGATGCTGTCTGCTATTCAACATCAACATCGCCATTAGAGACCTAATATTTGTGCCAATATTTCAGCGGGCGTCAGTGACGATGTTGACTTGTAAGGAGCCGCAGATGCCTCGTTTTGTTGTCACCTCATTGGTCAACCGGAAAAGCAATACATTTAACCGCGCCTAAAAGAAATATCGCCACCCAGTGTACGGGAGGCACACAGCATGTGACCAATGGTGGCATTAGAGAGTGTGCATGGACACTGCACTGCAAAAAGTCAGTGTTCAAAAATACAAAAATGAGGTGTATTTTACTTGAACTTAGCAAAATTATCTGTCAATAGAACAAAAAAATTTGACTTTCCAAAACAAGTCAAATTAGCTAACCTCAATGAACCCAAAAATAGCTTAAAATAAGTATATTCTCACTAATAACAAGTGCACTTTTCTTGGTAGAAAAAAAAGACCTTTTTGCTCAATATGTTGAAAAATATTCTTAAATGAAGTAAATGCTAGTGCCATTATCTTGACATAATGATATGCGCTCGGCATTACATTTCTTGAAAGCAGCAAACTTATACTAAAAACTCATTTATTGTTCTTAATGGAAAGGCAACAAGGCAAGCGCTTGTTACTCTCGGGGTCTCCTAGCCGCTCAGGCAAATCATATTGTCTAAAAATGCATTTTTCCATGGATAACATGACATCATCGCACCAAGTGCGTGCTCTTTCAGTCAATTAGTGCACATATATACAGCCCGGCCCCCGGACAAATTTTTGTTGTTGTAATTTTGAAGAATTCATCTGAATGTACATCAACTATTTCTGTTCAAAATAGTTAGAAATGTTAAATGTTTAAATATTAACTGTCAGTTTACTGTACTGTGCCAACTGTACTACTATATGAGTACCTATTTTCTATTGTTTCATTGAAAATAAAACAGCAAAGTCCATTTGGCTGTCATCTGTTTTAATTATGAGACACAATTGTGTCAAAGTCATGATTTTTTTTATTTCATGCTTGAAATAAGAAATGATGACTTTAAAAAAGTAGTTTTATACTTGTGAGTGTTGATGACACAGCTTTGCAACACTTGATATTCTAGTTTCAAGCATGTTTTACTCAATATAGGTCATCAAATCTCAGCAACAAGCTGTAATATCTTACTGAGATCATTTAGGAGTAAAACACTTAAAACAAGTAAAACACTCTAACATCAAATCTGCTTAGTGAGAAGAATGATCTTATCAGAAAATAAGCAAATATCACCCGTATTTGACATATTTCATCTTACTTAGATTTCACTTTTTGCACTTCTTGACAAGCCGAATGTTCTTGTTCTATTGGCAGATCATTTTGCTTAGTTCAAATAAAATGCCCCTCTTTTTTTTTCTTTTTTTTTTTTTCTTGTTTTTGAACACTGACTATTCAAAGGCTAGAGTATACAAATGAGTTTTGAGATGGGACTTAAATGTTTCTACTGATATACGTACTATATTTATATAGTACGTGCCGGGGAGCATCTCTTGGCAGAGAATCACGTCCAGGACTCCGACGACTTCAGCGTTATGGTGAGTTGATGCTCATTTGTTTGCTGTTTTTATGTGCCGGCCCGTGGAGACAATGCATACATTGAACTGGTCCCTGGTGGAAAAAAGGTTGGGGACCCCCGCTCTAATACACCTCAATTTTTACCTACGTACGCCATTTGGGGGGGATTTTTAGTAGGAAATCCACGCCACTCTTGTTACATGAGGCCCCAGGTCCGTGAGGATTATTATTCCATGTCGGAGGAAGAACCCTGTGGATTTTTAACAATATCCGAGTGAAGATGCTTGTTGGATATGAGTCCTTCCTTCCGCCCGCACACACCTAACGCACAATGTGACCAAAGCACAACGACGTCCATTGTGTACGCCTGATATTGTGCAGATGTCTCCTCCAACGTCCAACCTGCTCTCCAGCTGCACTTCACCATGTTTACTTAACCTCTCTATCTGTCCATCACAGGCCCAGAGCGGCGCGGGCGTGGGGGGGAGCTGACGTGTGTGTTCTTAGTACCCACAAATGCTTGATGTCTACGTGACGTCTGTCTTGAGCGATGAGCCCAAAAGAAACACCGGCCGGGGCCCGCTAGTGCCTCTTCAGCTGCGTCCCCGCCCGCCCCTCGGGGTCAAACGCAGGCCGCGGCGATAAAGGCTGAACTTGTGACACTCGTCCCGACGCATGAGGCGGCTCATTGTGCGGCGACAGATAGCCGACACAATGAGCTCTGGTCTCAGGCTGCGTTTTAACGCCGCGTTTCTCAGCTGAGGCGATTCTCCTTTATGGTTGGCAAGTGACCTTTTAATGGTGCGGGGCTGCTCCCCCTTCATCAGATGTGTGTCCAAATTTCATATCAATGCAAATGAGACTGGAGAGGAGTTCATCCGAGACCGCTTTGGGAGAGGATTTGTTTTGTTTCCAGGCATGCACACGTCTAAGAAAAGAAGACTACTCAATGAACCCTGACTTTGCTCTTTCTCATGACATTTCATCCAGATTTGTTCTTCTTCCAAACTGGATTTCAGAGCACTTAAAAAACAATCTTCTTCTCACTTTCAGCGACATTTCCATGATATGTTGTCAAGGGACGAGATGCGGATGTACTTTAGAGTAGTCAGTGCACAGTACCGTATTTTCCGCACCATAAGGCGCCCTGGGTTAAAAGCCGCGCCTTCAACCAACGGCATATTTCAAAACTTTGTCCACCTATAAGCCGCCCCGTGTTATAAGCCGCATCTAACTGCGCTAAAGGAATGTCAAAAAAACAGTCAGATAGGTCAGTCAAACTTTAATAATATATTAAAAACCAGCGTTCTAACAACTCTGTTCACTCCCAAAATGTACGCAAATGTGCAATCACAAACATACGTATATCAACATGGACAGAGCTGCGTGAAAAAAGCCATCCGGCCTCTTCGCGTAAACTTAAACTTACCTTAACCACTCGCTCATCTTTTCTTCATCCATCCCTTCGAGTTAGCTTTTATGATGACGCCGGCTGGAAAGGTCTCTTTTGGCAAGGTCTTCCTTTTGAATATCACCATGGGTGGAAGTTTCTGGCCATTAGCATGGCAAGCTAGAACCACAGTGAAGGATGACTTCTCATTCCCTGTGGTGCGAATATTCACCGTACGTGCTCCCGTTGTATCCACAGTGCGGTTCACAGGAATATCAGTTGCTGTGAAATAGTAATCCGTGTGCGGATGGAGAGATTGCGTCTTTTCATGAACCGGATCCCTGACGCTTAGTAGGAGCCATTTTGTGGTCTTTACAGATGTAAACACACAAAGGAAATGAAACGTACGGTGATATCCGCGCGCTTTTTCCTCTTCTACGCGGGCGGGTGGTTGCTTACAGTAGAAGAAGAAGCGCTTCCTGTTCTATGGGGGCGGGTGCTTACCTTGGCGGTTGCTTGCGTAGAAGAAGAAGTGCTTCCTGTTCTACCGGGAAAAAAGATGGCGGCTGTTTACCGAAGTTGCGAGATCGAAACTTTATGAAAATGAATCTTAATATTAATCCATATATAAAGCGCACCGGGTTAAAAGCCGCACTGTCAGCTTTTGAGTAAATTTGTGGTTTTTAGGTGCGGCTAATAGTGCGGAAAATACGGTACATAGAATAGCTGACAACACAATGGAGAATATGATAAATATGGTTGTGGTAGCATCATGGGATGGGGGTGCACATGTCCTTAAAGCATCGCTTAACATGTCCAATCGCACCCCCAAGATGACAAGTGTATTACTGAGGAAGATTAATGACGGAGTGGTCAAATATATCTCCTCCGTGACCTCAGCAGGGCATCCTCAAGAGCCACGGGAGGAAGGTGGAGGAGCGCAAGGTGTCCAACAGACCAGTGATGTCATCGTGGAGGATTCCAGTAACAACATGTGCATGCCATGCCCAAGAGGATTAAGTTGGCATTCAATCAATCAATCAAAGTTTATTTACATAGCCCTTAATCACAAATGTCTCAAAGGGCTGCACAAGCCACGAGGACATCCTGGGCTCAGATCCCACATCAGGGCAAGAAAAAACTCAATCCAATGGGCACAATGAGAAACCTCGGAGGGGACCGCAGATGTGGGGAGCGGTGCAATGGCTGTCGAGTGGATCTAGTTACCGTATTTTCCGCACTATAAGGCGCACCTAAAAACCACACATTTTCTCAAAAGCTGACAGTGCGCCTTATAACCCGGTGCGCTTTATATATGGATAAATATTAAGATTAATTTTCATAAAGTTTCGGTCTCGTAACTACGGTAAACAGCCGCCATCTTTTTTCCCGGTAGAACAGGAAGCGCTTCTTCTTCTACGCAAGCAACCGCCAAGGTAAGCACCCGCCCCCATAGAACAGGAAGCGCTTCTTCTTCTACTGTAAGCAACCACCCGCCCGCGTAGAAGAAGAAAAAGCGCGCGGATATTACCGTACGTTCATTTCCTTTGTGTGTTTATATCTGTAAAGACCACAAAATGGCTCCTACTAAACGACAGGGATCCGGTTCATGAAAAGACGCAATCTCTCCATCCGCACACGGATTACTATTTCACAGCAACTGATATTCCTGTGAACCGCACTGTGGATACAGCGGGAGCACGTACGGTGAATATTCGCACCACAAGGAATGAGAAGTCATCCTTCACTGTGGTTCTAGCTTGCCATGCTAATGGCCAGAAACTTCCACCCATGGTGATATTCAAAAGGAAGACCTTGCCAAAAGAGACCTTTCCAGCCGGCGTCATCATAAAAGCTAACTCGAAGGGATGGATGAAGAAAAGATGAGCGAGTGGTTAAGGTAAGTTTAAGTTTACGCGAAGAGGCCGGGTGGCTTTTTTCACGCAGCTTCGTCCATGTTGATATACGACTCCATGCGCGCCCACATCACGCTGGTTTTAATATATTATTAAAGTTTGACTGACCTATTTGACTGTTTTTTTGACATTCCTTTAGCGCAGTTAGATGCGGCTTACAACACGGGGCGGCTTATAGGTGGACAAAGTTTTGAAATATGCCGTTCATTGAAGGCGCGGCTTATAACCCAGGGCGCCTTATGGTGCGGAAAATACGGTAATAGTGTGAGAGTCCAGTCCATAGTGGGGCCACATTATTCCATTCCATTATTCCAAGAGGAATAATGTTCCCTTTGAGGCGTACTCACTTGTGTTGCCAGTTACTTCGACAGTCACAGCTGTGTGTTGACTTCTTTCATGTTGTCACAGTGCATATGTTCCCTTGATGAACCGCAGCACCAGCAGCACTCGTGCAGCCAAAGATAGTGATGCTACCAAAACTGTGGTTCACTTTGGGCGAGACACCATTATTTCTAAGTCTGTCTTGTCCAGCCTCCCAGGAAAATCATATTGTTGATGGAGACGATCATATCTGCTGCAAAGATGATCTTATAATAATAATAATAATAATAATAATAATAACTGGGATTTATATAGCGCTTTTCTAAGTACCCAAAGTCGCTTTACATGTAGAACCCATCATTCATTCACACCTGGTGGTGGTAAGCTACTTTCATAGCCACAGCTGCCCTGGGGTAGACTGACGGAAGCGTGGCTGCAATTTGCGCCAACGGCCCCTCCGACCACCACCTATCATTCATCATTCAATTCACCGGTGTGAGTGGCACCGGGGGCAAAGGGTGAAGTGTCCCGCCCAAGGACACAACGGCAGCGATTTCTGGATGGTAAGAGGCGGGGAGCAAACCTGCAACCCTCAGGTTTCTGGCACGGTTGCTCTACCCACTACGCCATGCCGTCCCCGGGGCATATCTGATGTAAAGATGATCATATCTGATGTAAAGATGATCATATCTGCTGTAAAGATGATCATATCTGATGTAAAGATGATCATATCTGCTGTAAAGATGATCATATCTGCTGTAAAGATGATCATATCTGATGTAAAGATGATCATATCTGATGGAAAGATGATCATATCTGCTGTAAAGATGATCATATCTGATGTAAAGATGATCATATCTGCTGTAAAGATGATCATATCTGATGGAAAGATGATCATATCTGATGTAAAGATGATCATATCTGATGTAAAGATGATCATATCTGCTGTAAAGATGATCATATCTGATGGAAAGATGATCATATCTGATGGAAAGATGATCATATCTGATGTAAAGATGATCATATCTGCTGTAAAGATGATCATATCTGATGTAAAGATGATCATATCTGATGGAAAGATGATCATATCTGCTGTAAAGATGATCATATCTGATGTAAAGATGATCATATCTGCTGTAAAGATGATCATATCTGATGGAAAGATGATCATATCTGATGTAAAGATGATCATATCTGCTGTAAAGATGATCATATCTGATGTAAAGATGATCATATCTGATGTAAAGATGATCATATCTGATGTAAAGATGATCATATCTGATGTAAAGATGATCATTGTTGTGTCCGCAAACCGCGCATCTCTAATATATACATACATATACAGTATGTGCACACACATTTTTTATTTAGACAATAATGTATGTCTTGACTTTTTTCATGTTGCACCGCCCATATGTTCCCACCAGTGACTGGCAGCACTGCTGCAGCCAACAATGCTGCAACTACAAAAACTGTGATTAAGTTTGGGTCAGACACAAATATCTTGCAACTTACTTGTCTTGCCAGCTATTTACAAAACAATTTTTTTTCCACTTGTAGTCACCAATCATATTTTCTCTCAGTGACCGGCGGTACCGGCAGCACTCGTGCAGTCAAAGATTGTGATGCAATACCAACACTGTGATCAACTTTGGGCAAAAAAACAATGACCTTGCTACTCACCTGCGTTGCCATCTGTTTAGCCAATCACTGGTCAAAGTGCTACAAGTTCTAGGCTAGCGTTGGTTTACTCGGGCAGGCAAATACGGCCAGTAGATTTGAAAACATTCATCAGAAAGGGATTGACCCTGCGTTTGTGTCACAGCTGACTCCTTGCAGCCTGGACACAGTAGCAGAAAGTGTTTGAACATCAACACACAACTTTGGACTTATCCCAACGGCAAACTTCTTCTTGCTCGTAAGAACCGTCCCACATTTTGCACGTTTATCAAAGCTCCTTTCACCAAAAGCAGGTGGCTGAAAGGGAGAGTAAAGCAAAAAGTTTGTTTGCCGCCTCCCCCTCCACACACAACTACTCATCACTTCTGCCCAGCACAGCTGTGGCTGTGGACTTCAGCATCTAATGCTTCTAATAACCGTGACCTTCACGCTCCGCCTGTCCGACCTTTATTAGAGCCAGAGCCAGGAGAAAGGCAATAAAAGGCAACAGACGGACGAGGGGACAAGCCGGCAAACAGAGACCCTTTCTGCATGCCATCACGTCTGCTGACCACTTCAATGACTTGGCGTTGGCGGACAAATGTCAGGCTGGCTCAAAGCATTTTATTCTTCAAAAGAGCAGTTTAAGATGATTTCTTGTCGTTTACTCCAAATTCTTAACTGCTTTTTGCAGACCCTGTATTGTCCACATATGTTTTGATACTAAATCCAACTCTCGGAATGCTTACAGGTTCAAGTCCACAATCATTTGTTTACCTTTTCTAGCCCTGAACAGCTGCACACAAAAGGGTGGAAATGTGTGAAAGCACGCACCCCAACTTTGTTTCCTGTTTTCTGACAAATACGCCACATGGAAGCACTGTTATTAAACCAAAGAATGAGACACCGCTCTACAAAAATGTTCAAGTGCCAACCATGAAAATGCAGTTCGTACCTTTAGGGGACTGACAAGAAGATGTGTGTACAATTTGAGCAATAGTGGTTCTAAAACACAGGGGGACTTCCTCAAGGTTGAATCCCGATTCTCCTCCCTAGCCTTTGCCCTCGGTTTTGTGCTTTTTCGTCGAGTAAGTGGGGTCCCAATTCTCCTGTAGGATTAAGGGAAGGGCAAAGTGCCAAAGAATATACAGCCCTCAAATCAGTTTGCTAAAATAGTGTATTAGAATTCAGTTTATAAAAATCCAATGCGTAAAAATTCATTACCAAATATTCTTCAGTTGTGCATCTGAGCTAAAGTTCTTGAAATGTTTATTAGTGAACAACTTAAAGAATTCTCAGACTCCTACGGTCTGCTTTGTCAACATCAATCAGGTTTTACAAAGAGACGTAGCACCATAACGGCTGATATCAAAGTTGTGAATGACCAAATTGAGTCTTTGGATTGTAAAAAATATTGAGCAGCTCTATTTATGGACCTGTCAAAAGCATTCGATACTGTGGACCATATCGTTTTGGCAAACAGATTGCACAAGATTGGTATGGTGCAAAGTGGTTTTCTAATTACATGCCCAATAGAACACAATGCATCCAGTTTTCTGGGTCCTCCTCGTCTTTCCTCCCTGTATCAAAGGGTGTACCTCAGGGTTCCATATTAGGTCCATTGTTGTTTTCTATCTATGTAAATAATCTATGTGACAATGAGTCAGATGCTGTGTTCCATTTTTATGACAAGGTCATATATTGTTCATCCCCGCTATAGTGCAAACCTTTGAGCTCCTGCAGTCTGCTTTTGATGTTGTTCAGTCCCAGCTGACTCAGCTGAGACTAGTGCTAATTGCAGATAAATCTAAGGTACTGCTATTTTCTAATGGTAAACAACGGCCATTGAACCTTCTAAAAATACCAATTGCTCAAAGGGTTGAACTTGAAATGGTCACAACACAAAAGTACTTGGGCATTGTAATTGGTGAGAACTTGACTTTTAAATCACACATAGAAAAACTAGCGGCTAAACTTCAAATTAATTGGGAAACAACCTCTGTTTTTTCCCCCTACAAGTTAGGAAACGCTTGATTCTGACCACTTTCATACATTTGCTAGATTATTGAGACTCGCTTTTTATGATTGCATCTGAACCTTATTTGACGGACGGTTTACATTTTTTTGTCATAAAAAAATACAATCATGTGTGCTTACGGACTGTATCCCTGCAGACTGTATTGATATATATTGATATATAATGTAGGAACCACAATATTAATAACAGAAAGAAACAACCCTTTTGTGTGAATGAGTGTAAATGGGTGAGGGAGGTTTTTGGGGTTGGTGCACTAATTGTAAGTGTATCTTGTGTTTTTTATGTTGATTTAATTTTTTTATTTTTAAAAAAGTATTACTTTAATTTTTTATTTTTTTTTATTCTTGTGAGGCCCGGTACCAATCGATCCACGGACCGGTACCGGGCCACGGCCTGGTGGTTGGGGACCATTGGTATAGAATGTTCATAACTGTGATGTAAGAATGTTCATAACTGTGATGTAAGGTTATAGTATAGAATGTTCATAATTGTGATGTAAGAATGTTCATAACTGTGATGTAAGGTTATAGTATAGAATGTTCATAACTGTGATGTAAGGTTATAGTATAGAATGTTCATAATTGTGATGTAAGAATGTTCATAACTGTGATGTAAGGTTATAGTATAGAATGTTCATAATTGTGATGTAAGAATGTTCATAACTGTGATGTAAGGTTATAGTATAGAATGTTCATAACTGTGATGTGAGGTTATAGTATAGAATGTTCATAATTGTGATGTAAGGTTATAGTATAGAATGTTCATAACTGTGATGTAAGGTTATAGTATAGAATGTTCATAACTGATGTGAGGTTATAGTATAGAATGTTCATAACTGTGATGTAAGAATGTTCATAACTGTGATGTAAGGTTATAGTATAGAATGTTCATAATTGTGATGTAAGGTTATAGTATAGAATGTTCATAATTGTGATGTAAGAATGTTCATAACTGTGATGTAAGGTTATAGTATAGAATGTTCATAACTGTGATGTGAGGTTATAGTATAGAATGTTCATAATTGTGATGTAAGGTTATAGTATAGAATGTTCATAATTGTGATGTAAGGTTATAGTATAGAATGTTCATAATTGTGATGTAAGAATGTTCATAACTGTGATGTAAGGTTATAGTGTAGAATGTTCATAACTGTGATGTGAGGTTATAGTGTAGAATGTTCATAACTGTGATGTGAGGTTATAGTATAGAATGTTCATAATTGTGATGTAAGGTTATAGTATAGAATGTTCATAACTGTGATGTAAGAATGTTTATAACTGTGATGTAAGGTTATAGTATAGAATGTTCATAATTGTGATGTAAGGTTATAGTATAGAATGTTCATATTTGTGATGTAAGGTTATAGTATAGAATGTTCATAATTGTGATGTAAGAATGTTCATAACTGTGATGTAAGGTTATAGTGTAGAATGTTCATAACTGTGATGTGAGGTTATAGTATAGAATGTTCATAACTGTGATGTGAGGTTATAGTATAGAATGTTCATAATTGTGATGTAAGGTTATAGTATAGAATGTTCATAACTGTGATGTAAGAATGTTTATAACTGTGATGTAAGGTTATAGTATAGAATGTTCATAACTGTGATGTAAGGTTATAGTATAGAATGTTCATATTTGTGATGTAAGGTTATAGTATAGAATGTTCATAATTGTGATGTAAGAATGTTTATAACTGTGATGTGAGGTTATAGTATAGAATGTTCATAACTGTGATGTAAGGTTATAGTATAGAATGTTCATAATTGTGATGTAAGGTTATAGTATAGAATGTTCATAACTGTGATGTAAGAATGTTTATAACTGTGATGTAAGGTTATAGTATAGAATGTTCATAATTGTGATGTAAGGTTATAGTATAGAATGTTCATATTTGTGATGTAAGGTTATAGTATAGAATGTTCATAATTGTGATGTAAGAATGTTCATAACTGTGATGTAAGGTTATAGTGTAGAATGTTCATAACTGTGATGTGAGGTTATAGTGTAGAATGTTCATAACTGTGATGTGAGGTTATAGTATAGAATGTTCATAACTGTGATGTGAGGTTATAGTATAGAATGTTCATAATTGTGATGTAAGGTTATAGTATAGAATGTTCATAACTGTGATGTAAGAATGTTTATAACTGTGATGTAAGGTTATAGTATAGAATGTTCATAACTGTGATGTAAGGTTATAGTATAGAATGTTCATATTTGTGATGTAAGGTTATAGTATAGAATGTTCATAATTGTGATGTAAGAATGTTTATAACTGTGATGTGAGGTTATAGTATAGAATGTTCATAACTGTGATGTAAGGTTATAGTATAGAATGTTCCTGCCCACATCACAGCTACCAAGAGGCTTGGGGTGATGATGTGTTTGGACCTTAGTTTCCGTGGGTGAAGACTGGGAGTAAGATGAAGGGGAAGGGTTAATGAAGAGAATTGGAATTGAGCCCGACAGATGTCTGTTTCTTTCTTGGCGCACCCGTGTTTGTAAAGTTCAACTGTAGTCAACGCATGTGGAGACGCACTCGCTGCATGGCGGACTAAAAATAATATCTAGGTTACAATGCCTTGCCAAAGCCTCAAACACAACAAAGTCTCAGGAAGCAGGGCCCTTTCAGTGGATCGCCATGACGACTGACCACATGCACGAGTCAGACAAGGGTGAGTGGTCAGAGTCGCAGCCGGGCCCTGTTGTCTCCTGGACTATAATTGTTGTCTCCCGGACTATAATGGGCCTAAAACACCGCCTTGGTCTAACTAAGCCCAGATGCGTTGGAGATAGCGGGTCAAGCGGCGGTCATGTGACAAGCCAAGTGCTAGCGAGTCATGATATTAGTACCAACCACTGGAAAGAGATCGTTTTTCATACGCCGCCTCAAACGTGCCAGAGTGACCTCGGCGAACCTTCCCGAGACGCTTTGAGCAACCTCAGAGTGAAGATGAGTCATTTCCAGGAATCTCATGCGCCTTGAGATCGAGGATGAATGAAAGCATCTTAATTCTACTTGTATTTCATATTCCACGTAGAGGCAAACGTGATCTACTTGGTTTGTGCCTTTGTTCCAACGTCTATTTTTCAAGATGGAACCAGAGCGGAGGTCTTGGAGGGTCTTCTCCATTCAAAGAAACAGTCCTGAGGGCAGCAAGAAACGTGGCTTCTGCAACACTGGAGTTTCCCATAAATGCTCCAATTAGCAACTCTATTCAATCAAGTCTCCTGTTGGTGCATTGTGGACAAAATCCCCCCCAAAAATGCCAGGGTCTCTAATTAACATGCAGTGGCTTTAATGGCTGTGCTGGGAGACCATCGCGTGACGATGGCAGTAGCTGCATGTAAAGTGGTAAATGTGTTGTACTTGTATAGCTTTTCTACCTTCAAGGTACTCAAAGCGCTTTGACACTATTTCCACATTCACACACACATTCACACACTGATGGCGGGAGCTGCCATGCAAGGCGCTAACCAGCAGCCATCAGGAGCAAGGGTGAAGCGTCTTGCTCAAGGACACAACAGACGTGACGAGGTTGGTAGAAGGTGGGGGTCGAACCAGGAACCCTCAGGTTGCTGGCACGGCCACTCTCCCAACCGTGCCACGCCGTCCCCACATGGTAAATTGTGTGATTAATTTTTTGTGATTAATAACAAGAGTTCACTTGTTATTTGTACTTGAAATAACCCAATAAATTAGCCTCTCGAAAATGATTGTCTGCTTCCACCTGTTCCTGCTTGGCAATCAGAATTCAGGACACACTTGTTCCTGGTTGCCCATCAGGAGTCAGGACGCACCTGTTCCTGCTTGGCAATCAAGAGTCAGGACACACCTGTTTCTGTTTGGCAATCAGGAGTCAGGACACACCTGTTCCTGCTTGGCAATCAGGAGCAGAGGTGGGTAGTAACGCGCTACATTTACTCCGTTACATCTACTTGAGTAACTTTTGGGATAAATTGTACTTCTAAGAGTAGTTTTAATGCAACTTACTTTTACTTTTACTTGAGTATATTTATAGAGAAGAAACGCTACTTTTACTCCGCTACTTTTATCTACATTCAGCTCGCTACTCACTACTAATTTTTATCCATCTGTTAATGCACGCTTTGTTTGTTTTGGTCTGTCAGACAGACCTTCAAAGTGCCTGCGTTACTGGTGACGTTTCACTCCGTTCCACCAATAAAATGCAGTCACTGGTGACGTTTGACTCCGTTCCACCAATCAGATGCAGTCACTGGTGACGTTGGACCAATCAAACAGAGCCAGGCGGTCACATGACCTGACTTAAACAAGTTGAAAAACGTATTGGGGTGTTACCATTTAGTGGTCAATTGTACGGAATATGTACTGTACTGTGCAATCTACTAATAAAAGTCTCAATCAATCAATCAATCAAAAGTGTGAAGGAAAAAAGACACTTTTTTATTTCAAACGTACATCCCGTCACAAGCCTAAAGACTGACTGCACAGTTCCTGTCTTCACAATAAAAGTGCCGCTCCATCGCGCCTGCGCTTTCAAAATAAGAGTCTCCGAAAGCCAGCGCAAACAAGCTAGCAAGCTACGGAATTTGCCGCCAATGTATTTCTTGTAAAGTGTGTGAAAACGAATATGGAAGCTGGACAAATAAGATGCCAAAAACCAACCACTTTCATGTGGTATTAGACAGAAAGGAGTAACTTTTTTTCTCCTCCATTTGAAAACGTGGACGTTATCATCACTACTGTCTGATTACAATCAATGCAAGTCATCAGAATCAGGTAATACACCAACTTATATTCTTGTCTTCATGAAAGAAAGGAATCTATATGTGTTAAACATGCATGTATATTCATTAAAACACCTTTAACATGTAAACAAAAACGGCAAAATAAATAAATATAAATTATATATATACATATATAAATGTGTATATATATATATATATATATATATATATATATATATATATATATATATATATATATATATATATGTATATGATATGTGTGTGTATGTTACTCATCAGTTACTCAGTACTTGAGTAGTTTTTTCACAACATACTTGTTACTTTTACTCAAGTAAATATTTGGGTGACTACTCCTTACTTTTACTTGAGTAATAAATCTCTAAAGTAACAGTACTCTTACTTGAGTACAATTTCTGGCTACTCTACCCACCTCTGATCAGGAGTCAGGACACACCTGTTCCTGCTTGGCAATGAGGAGCCAGGACACACCTCTTCCTGGTTGCCCATCAGGAGTCAGGACACACCTGTTTCTGCTTGGCAATCAGGAGTCAGGAAACACTTGTTCCTGGTTGCCCATCAGGAGTCAGGACACACCTGTTCCTGCTTGGCAATCAGGAGTCAGGACACACCTGTTCCTGCTTGGCAATCAGGAGTCAGGACACACCTGTTTCTGCTTGGCAATCAGGAGTCAGGACACACCTGTTCCTGCTTGGCAATGAGGAGTCAGGACACACCTCTTCCTGGTTGCCCATCAGGAGTCAGGACACACCTGTTTCTGCTTGGCAATCAGGAGTCAGGACACATATGTTCCTTCTTGGCAATCAGAAGTCAGGACACACCTCTTCCTGGTTGCCCATCAGGAGTCAGGACACACCTGTTCCTGCTTGGCAATCAGGAGTCAGGACACACCTGTTCCTGCTTGGCAATGAGGAGTCAGGACACACCTCTTCCTGGTTGCCCATCAGGAGTCAGGACACACCTGTTTCTGCTTGGCAATCAGGAGTCAGGACACATATGTTCCTTCTTGGCAATCAGGAGTCAGGACACACCTCTTCCTGGTTGCCCATCAGGAGTCAGGACACACCTGTTCCTGCTTGGCAAGGAGGAGTCAGGACACACCTCTTCCTGGTTGCCCATCAGGAGTCAGGACACACCTGTTTCTGCTTGGCAATCAGGAGTCAGGACACATATTGTTCCTTCTTGGCAATCAGGAGTCAGGACACACCTGTTTCTGCTTGGCAATCAGGAGTCAGGACACACCTGATCCTGCTTGGCAATGAGGAGTCAGGACACACCTCTTCCTGGTTGCCCATCAGGAGTCAGGACACACCTGTTCCTGCTTGGCAATCAGGAGTCAGGACACACCTGTTCCTGCTTGGCAATCAGAATTCAGGACACACTTGTTCCTGCTTGGCAATCAGGAGTCAGGAAACACTTGTTCCTGGTTGCCCATCAGGAGTCAGGACACACCTGTTCCTGCTTGGCAATCAGGAGTCAGGACACACCTGTTCCTGCTTGGCAATCAGGAGACAGGACACACCTGTTTCTGCTTGGCAATGAGGAGTCAGGACACACCTCTTCCTGGTTGCCCATCAGGAGTCAGGACACACCTGTTTCTGCTTGGCAATCAGGAGTCAGGACACATATGTTCCTTCTTGGCAATCAGGAGTCAAGGCACACCTGTCCCTGCTTGGCAGTCATGAGTCAGGACACACCTGTCCCTGTTTGGCAGTCAGGCTGCTTTATACAGTGCATCCGGGAAGTATTCACAGCGCTTTCCTTTTCCTACATGTTATGTTACAAACGTATTTCAAATTGGAATAACTTTTGTCCTCAAAATTCTAAAGACATAAGTCCATAATGAGAATGTGAAAACGAGCACATATATAATAATATTTAGAAAAACATTTATAAAAACATTTACGTATTTTGATCATTTTAAGCAAACAGTTTATTAATTTCAAACACCCTGTCGACGATTGCTTTATTTTTTTCTTCATCACTGATTATGAGAGCCAACAAACATAATAACACATCACTTACTGTACAATGTCTGCCGTCGTTAGAATGCCGACTGCTAGGATGTTCATATATTCCCATTTAGGTGACAAATGTCTCATAGTCCTCACAAAGAAAGGCGGGGGAGGGAACAAGTGCTTTCCGTGTGGTTCTCCCCAGTTCCAGGTCCTACATGGCTGTCAACGTGTCAGATTATATCCCCAGCCACCTTCTGTCTAGGTGTAAGTTTATCCCTGTAAGTTTATTCTAGATCATACATCATGCATCTCATGATGTATGATCTAGAATAAACTTACAGGGAGCAGGGAAGCGAGGAAGCAGCTGATCAGTCGATGATGTAATCATAGGCACACAGGAAGTGATCACGTCTCCGCTATAAATAGTTTGTCTGTGTTAGCGCTTATAGTAACAATGTCACCAATACTTGGTTATTATTTAAGTCACAAAATGTTGATGGAGTATTATTGGCGCTTTTTGAATAGTTATTTATTGGATTCTATGGGCAGAATAGTGGAGCTTCCATTGTAAGCTGAATTGTATTTACGTTTATTTAAAATGTAGAATGCATTAAAAAAAATCCACCTGTCAACGATTGTGAACGATAGGAAAAATTATCCAAAAAAGTGCAGTTCCCCTTTAAAAATCATGCTAATTCCTAAATATACAAATGTTGATTTAGGATGTCTTATCAAGTAAAAATAACTCGATAATTTCACAGTTTTTTGGCATTTCTTTCCTTTTTTCTAGTTTGTATTTTGTCAGCTCTTTTTCGCATAGTAAATGAACGTTCTCTCAAGCATCGAGGTTAGCATAGAAGGATCCAGAAGCAACGTCAGCAAACAAGCTCCACCAGGAGGACTAGTACCATCATCATTTTCCATTACGGTCAAGATCATCCGTGAGGGATGAAGAAATAATATCATCCATCTTCTCCCTCCATTGCTTCCACGTTGATGTCACCCACTGAGGATGAATCAGTGGATGGCTGCTGGCCACTCGCTGACAGCTCCGAGTTGTGGACACGCACAAAGTCCGTTGTCACGTTTACGGGAAGCCGCGATATCCGCCTGACCGTTACCTTCGGCGGCCGTCCAGGTGAGAGAAGGCCCACCTGCGTAAGTGTGAAGATGTTTTGCCTGCGCTCAACTCACAACAAACGAGTAGACACTTTATACCTACTCCAGAGAGGTAGGTGATGGATGTTGACGTATAGTAGAAGTATATATAAATATACCTACTTGAGAGAGGTAGGTGATGGATGTTGACATATAGTAGAAGTATATATAAATATACCTACTTGAGAGAGGTAAGTGATGGATGTTGACATATAGTAGAAGTATATATAAATATACCTACTTGAGAGAGGTAGGTGATGGATGTTGACATATAGTAGAAGTATATATAAATATACCGACTTGAGAGAGGTAGGTGATGGATGTTGACATATAGTAGAAGTATATATAAGTATACTTGCTTGAGAGAGGTAGGTGATGGATGTTGATATATAGTAGAAGTATATATAAATATACCTGCTCAAGAGAGGTAGGTGATGGATGTTGACATATAGTAGAAGTATATATAAATATATATAAATATACCGACTTGAGAGAGGTAGGTGATGGATGTTGACATATAGTAGAAGTATATATAAATATACCTGCTCGAGAGAGGTAGGTGATGGATGTTGACATATACAAACGTAGTAGAAGTATTTATAAATATACCTACTTGAGAGAGAGGTAGGTGATGAATGTTGACATATAGTAGAAGTATATATAAATATACCGACTTGAGAGAGGTAGGTTATGGATGTTGACATATAGTAGAAGTATATATAATTATACCGACTTGAGAGAGAGGTAGGTGATGGATGTTGACATATAGTAGAAGTATATATAAATATACCTACTTGAGAGAGAGGTAGGTGATGGATGTTGACATATAGTAGAAGTATATATAAATATACCGACTTGAGAGAGGTAGGTGATGGATGTTGACATATAGTAGAAGTATATATAAATATACCGACTTGAGAGAGGTAGGTGATGGATGTTGACATATAGTAGAAGTATATATAAATATACCGACTTGAGAGAGGTAGGTGATGGATGTTGACATATAGTAGAAGTATATATAAATATACCGACTTGAGAGAGGTAGGTTATGGATGTTGACATATAGTAGAAGTATATATAATTATACCGACTTGAGAGAGAGGTAGGTGATGGATGTTGACATATAGTAGAAGTATATATAAATATACCTACTTGAGAGAGAGGTAGGTGATGGATGTTGACATATAGTAGAAGTATATATAAATATACCGACTTGAGAGAGGTAGGTGATGGATGTTGACATATAGTAGAAGTATATATAAATATACCGACTTGAGAGAGGTAGGTGATGGATGTTGACATATAGTAGAAGTATATATAAATATACCGACTTGAGAGATGTAGGTGATGGATGTTGACATATAGTAGAAGTATATATAAATATACCTACTTGAGAGAGGTAGGTGATGGATGTTGACATATAGTAGAAGTATATATAAATATACCTACTTGAGAGAGGTAGGTGATGGATGTTGACATATAGTAGAAGTATATATAAATATACCGACTTGAGAGAGGTAGGTGATGGATGTTGACATATAGTAGAAGTATATATAAATATACCTACTTGAGAGAGGTAGGTGATGGATGTTGACATATAGTAGAAGTATATATAAATATATATAAATATACCTACTCCAGAGAGGTAGGTGATGGATGTTGACGTATAGTAGAAGTATATATAAATATACCGACTTGAGAGAGGTAGGTGATGGATGTTGACATATAGTAGAAGTATATATAAATATACCGACTTGAGAGAGGTAGGTGATGGATGTTGACATATAGTAGAAGTATATATAAATATACCGACTTGAGAGAGGGAGGTGATGGATGTTGACATATAGTAGAAGTATATATAAATATACCTACTTGAGAGAGAGGTAGGTGATGGATGTTGACATATAGTAGAAGTATATATAAATATACCTACTCGAGAGAGGTAGGTGATGGATGTTGACATATAGTAGAAGTATATATAAATATACCTACTTGAGAGAGAGGTAGGTGATGGATCTTGACATATAGTAGAAGTATATATATGCTTATTCTATATAACAGCTTTGAAATAGGACTCATTAAATTCATGAAAATGTTTGCATTAATCATGTATTCATGCAGATGAATCACATTTCTTTACCTTAAATTAAAATCTTGACCTTAGTTTGGACTGCAACAATAGTGCTCGCTGGCAACCAAAACAAACACAGACGCTAGTTTAAATAAAACTATTAGCCACTTTTCAGCAAATACATTCAAGTGGAAAAAGGTCCTGTATGACATAACAAAAAAATGGATTTGCGTCCAAATATTGAGTTGTGTTGTCATAACTTGTGACTAAATGGGATTATTCAAAATTCCAAAGCGTGATCAACCTGATTTAAAAATGTATTATTACTGTTATTATATAATAATTGTAGGCAAGCTGGCACATTTTGTCATCATCGACAAAGGAGTGAGGATAATGAAAGTGTACCCTTTAAGGGTTTGAAGATGTTTTATTACACCATATGCAATCATCTTTGCATGTTCCACAGGCAGAGAATGTTGGGATAAGGATGGGCATGAAGGGTGGTAGTGGTGGAGGCTCATTGGGACGGCGTGGCGCCGTTGGGAGAGTGGCCGTGCCAGCAACCTGAGGGTTCCTGGTTCAATCCCCACCCGTGTCCTTGGGCAAGACACTTCACCCTTGCTCCTAATGGGTGGTGGTTAGTGGCCTTGCATGGCAGCTCCCGCCATCAGTGTGTGAATGTGTGTGTGAATGGGTGAATTTGAGTACCTTGAAGGTAGAAAAGCGTTATAACCCATTTACCATTTACTATTAGGACTTTGAATGTTTGGAGCCTGTGAGATTGAAATGCACCTTGTTGCCAAGTCCTGAGATTCATCTTTTGTGTAACCCTTCCAACAAACTCTTAAAGGTGATAATAAAGACCTGAATGAGGAATGTTGGCTGAGCAAAGCAAAGTGTCAAAAGCCTGGTCCTTGGTAACATCTCCCTCAGCGCCAGGTAGCGAGGTGAGCCAAGGTTGAGCCCGAGTGGAGCCGGTTAGAACACGTGCTCCCTTAAAAAAAAAAAATCAAATAAAAAAAGAAAAAGCAGGCGTGCAGCTGCGGGAGAAAACACATTCCACTTGGCAACGGCAGGAGCCAAAAACTCCCAATGGCACTTTTAAATGGACGCGGAGTTGAAAGCAGGTTTTGTTTTTTCCCCCTGAATGCAAACTAGAGCTCGAAGTGACCCTCACCTAAAACATACCTTCACTCATATTAGAGAGTAGGGTTGCAAAATTCCGGGAGTATTCAAAGTTGGAAACATTCCATGGGAATTAACGGGAATTAATGTGAAATGAATGGGAATAAACATTGAATGTAACATGCTAGATCTTGCAGCATGATTATTAGCTAAAACAACCTGATTTCATGCAAATTGAGTAGAATTTCAACCCTGGACTGTGCATTCCTCCATCACATGTGCAGTGCATTCTTCCATCACATGCACAGATAATTCCCAGCATGCTACACACTACAGCAGGGCTGAATTCTCAGAGTTCGTTGCTGATCTAGTGACGCACGCCGACAATATAATCATAATGGGGGACTTTAATATCCATATGAATACCCCATCAGACCCTCAGTGCATGGCGCTCCAGACTATAATTGATAGCTGTGGTCTTACACAAATAATAAATGAACCTACGCATCGCAACGGTAATACGATAGATCTAGTGCTGGTCAGGGGTGTCACCACCTCCAAAGTTATGGTACTCCCGTATACTAAAGTAATGTCTGATCATTACCTTATAAAATTCGAAGTTCTGACTCATTGTCAACAAACTAATAATAATAATAACTGCTATAGCAGCCGCAACATTAATGCTGCCACAACGATGACTCTTGCTGACCTACTGCCTTCGGTAATGGCACCATTCCCAAATTATGTCGGCTCTATTGATAACCTAACTAACAACTTTGACAATGCCCTGCGCAAAACCATTGATAGAGTAGCATCGCTAAAACAAAAAAGGGCCCCTAAAAGGCGCACCGCATGGTTTACAGAAGAAACCAGAGCTCATAAATTATCATGTAGAAAGTTGGAACGCAAATGGCGCGCGACCAAGCTTGAGGTTTTCCATCAAGCATGGAGTGATAGTTTAATATCGTATAAACGCATGCTTACCTTAGCTAAAGCTAAATATTACTCAAATCTCATCCACCTCAACAAAAACGACCCTAAATTTTTGTTTAGTACAGTAGCATCGCTAACCCAACAAGGGACTCCTCCCAATAGCTCCACCCACTCGGCAGATGACTTTATGAATTTCTTTAATAAGAAAATTGAACTCATTAGAAAGGAGATTAAAGACAACGCATCCCAGCTACAACTGGGTTCTATTAACACAGATACAACTGTATCTACGACGGATACTGCAATACAAAATAGTCTCTCTCTTTTTGATGAAATAACATTAGAGGAACTATTACGGCGTGTAAGTGGGATAAAACAAACAACATGTTTACTTGACCCACTTCCTGGGAAACTTATCAAGGAGCTTTTTGTATTATTAGGTCCATCAGTGCTAAATATTATAAACTTATCACTTTCCTCTGGCACTGTTCCCCTAGCATTCAAGAAAGCGGTTATTCATCCTCTGCTCAAAAGACTGGACTCTCACAATATTATGTCAGACCCACTCGACATCCATTGCTTTCAGTCTCCCCTAGAGGGGGAAGGGGTTACCCACATATGCGGTCCTCTCCAAGGTTTCTCATAGTCATTCACATCGACGTCCCACTGGGGTGAGTTTTTCCTTGCCCTTATGTGGGCTTTGTACCGAGGATGTTATTGTGGCTTGTGCAGCCCTTTGAGACACTTGTGATTTAGGGCTATATAAATAAACATTGATTGATTGATTGATATTGGGGCCACACTAGTATTTGAGCCCAAGGACTTTATCCAGTCAGGTAAGTGTTGATGGGGTAAATATATTTGATGTATGGTATTTAAGTGGAATTGCTTGTTACTGTATGACTGTAGACTACTCCAGCAGACTAGCTGTTCCTGTACTTGCTCCATGATTTTGGGGCCAATATCTCTAGCTAGCTAGGTTTATGTACCACCACAGTCTCATAATGAACCCAAAATATTTCTACATTAGCTGTGATGCTCATTTTCTCTATGTTAAATCCCATTCATTTATGCTAACAACGTTAGCGATCCGAATTTACCTTTTTTGTGATGTGTAAAGTTCAAGTAGTAAATACTAAATCAAAAGGTGTAGTTTCCTCTGCCTTCTGTTCTTATTATTTTATTATTAGCCTTTATTTAACCAGGTAAAATCCCATTGAGATCAAAGATCTCTTTTCCAAGGGAGACCTGGCCAAGAGGGCAGCAGCAAGGTTACATTAAAAACAGTAAACAAATACATAAAACATGACATTTACAACATTAAAACTTGCTGACATGACACATGTGCATACAGACAAGGTAGACTGCAATCCTTTCACAGAAGCTTTAAACTCATTCAACGTAACTAGGGTTTGAAGTTTATTGTTCGATTGTAGGTTATTCCAAGCCTTCGGTGCTGAAAACCTAAATGCTTTCTTGCCCAGTTCAGTTCTTACTTTGGGGACGACAAATTGCAGAACATTCATTGAACGAAGATTGTGACTTCCTTGTTTCTTTGTTAAAAGACAAGACAGATAAGATGGAGTGATACCCAGAATGGTTTTGTAGATGAAAACATACCAATGATTGAGGCGTCGAGCACATAAAGATGTCCAGTTAACCATCGAGTATAACACACAATGGTGAGTAAGTTGGTGATGAATCTCAGTGCCCCGTGGTACACACTATCCAGCTTGTGCAGACAACCAGCAGTAGCATTCATGTACAACACATCTCCATAGTCAATAACAGGTCAAAAGGTTGTTTCCACCAATTTCTGTTTCACAGTAAAAGAAAAGCAAGACTTGTTTCTATAATAATATCCCAGTAAAAGTTTCAGTTTTTTTTTACAACATACTGAATGTGCTCCTTAAAACTCAAGTGGTCATCAATTAAAAATCCTAAATATTTAAAAGCAGATACTAACATAATTTGTTGCCCATTTCCTGTTAAAATGTTCTCACGCAGTGCTGATCTTACAGTTTTTGATGTGGTAAAGAGCATACACTTTGTTTTCTCTGCATTTAAAAGCAGTTGAAGATAGCAAAGTTGTTCTTGTACTCTGTCAAATGCATGTTGTAGATATTTAAAAGCCTCAGCAACAGTGGGTGCTGTGCAGTATATGACAGTATCATCAGCATAGAAATGGAAAGTTGAGTTCAGAATATTCTGTCCAAGATTATTTATGTAAATAGTGAATAATAAGGGGCCCAACACAGAACCTTGAGGGACACCCTTTTTCACTTGCAGTACATCCGAGGAGGAACCTTCTATCTGAACAGCCTGAGTTCTACTTGTGAGGTAATTTGCAAACCATCCAACTGCTTGCTGAGAAAAACCAATAGCTGAAAGACGTTTGATTAAAATGACATGATCAACAGTATCAAATGCCTTTGAAAAGTCAATAAAGAGGGACAGACAGCACTGCTTCTTGTCAAGAGCTTCAGTTACATCATTTATAAACTTCATAGCAGCAGTAACAGTACTGTGATTTCTAGGAAAACCTGACTGAAATGGTTCTGCTAGCCATTCTGTTGTCATACAAGAATGTAGCATTTAGCATGCTGATTGACTGTTCATTTATTCATCTAGCCTATTTCTATTCATTTGTCTATCACTCAAATATTTTTAAAGACGACTCCATTTGTTTAGCTGACTATTTATATCTGTGTGTGGCATTGCATTAGTCTTTTACAAGAATAAATCAATACAAAGAGAATAATGCCACATATGATGTGTGGAGACATTTCACCCCAACCAATGTAGGCGGAAAGGCTGTGTACATTTGCAAATACTGTGCAAAGAGCTACGTCAGGTATGCCACAAAGATGCAGCAGCATATAGACACGTGCCCAATAATATATCATTATTGTAATTCCCCATTCATTCCCATGGACGCTGTCCAACTTTGAATAATCCAAAAATGGTCAAAATTTCCAAACTTCCAGAGCTTAACTTCCAGTGGTAAATTTCCGGGAAGTTTCCGGAAATTTTCCGGAAACTTTCCACCCCTTTGCAACCTTATTAGAGAGTCGCATTGAAAAGAGAAGTGACCCTCACGTAAAAAACATACCTTCACTCACATTAGAGCTAGGAGGTGGCATTAGAAGACGTAACACACGTGCCAGAACTCCAGTTAACCTTTCTCTCCGAGGAAGGCGTGCACAGTGTGCAATGCATTATGGGAGAGGGTAGTCCACTCAGACTTTGCACCTAGTTGCAACTCCAAGAGGTTGGATGGCAGTAGCATACTTGCCAACTCTCCCGGATTTTCCGGGAGACTCCCGAAATTCAGCGCCTCTCCCGAAAACCTCCTGGGACAAATTTTCTCCCGAAAATCTCCCGAAATTCAGGCGGAGCTGGAGGCCACGCCCCCTCCAGCTCCATGCGGACCTGAGTGACGTGTTGACAGCCTGTTCTCACGTCCGCTTTCCCACAATATAAACAGCTAATGATCGAGGGCGAGTTCTTGGTTTCTTATGTGTGTTTATTGTTAGGCAGTTTCATTAAGGTCCTCCCAGCGCGGTAACAACACACAACAACAGCAGTCACGTTTTCGTCCCCCGTAAAGCAGTTCGTCTGCCGTAAAGCAGTTCGTCTGCCGTAAACAGCAATGTTGTGACACTTTTAAACAGGACAATACTGCCATCTACTGTACATGCATATGTGACCCACCCATAATGTGTCACATTTTTGTGTTGATTTATTTATTTTATGTTGTGGTTTGAATTCGTTTTTGGAGCTGTCATTACACATTTATCACTATTCACATTGGTCAGTAGGGGGCAGTAGGGCGTTTCTTCCCAAATGAATGCTATCACCTGCAGACCGGAATTGTCTTGTCATTCTGATGAGCGCGACCAGTCTGTGAACAATTGAAACGTCCTGTGTGCTTTTTCCTCCTGTATAACAGGTTAGTTTTGGTGAATCAACTCACTGAATAATATCCTTGTGATCTTTATAAGTTTGAGTACAAATTCTGATGGTGGAGCCTAACTCTAAAGTGTTTGTGAGTTGTAGTTTGTATTTGTGAATGAATCCAGTGCACAGCTGCAGTAATCAATTCAAAAAGGCTATGTGAGTGCGCAATGTTTATATAGGAACTTCTGATCCTAATTCAGACTCCCAAATTAGAGCTCCCGTTTTCTTATTGATTTTATAATGTATATTTGTATAATGTGTGTGTTCTGAAATAGTGACAGAGAATAGAACAAGGATGGACAATTCAACCCTTAACTCAACAATGAGTAGATGAGTGTTATGTGTGTGTATATGTGTAAATAAATGAACACTGAAATTCAAGTATTTATTTTATTTATTTATATATATATATATATATATATATATATATATGTATATATATATATATGTATATATATATATATATATATATGTAATAAAATATATATATATATATATATATATATATATATATATAGCTAGAATTCACTGAAAGTATTTCTTATATATATATATACATCTTAACCACGCCCCCAACCACGCCCCACCCCTGACCACGTCCCCCACCCCCCACCCCCCACCTCCCGAAATCGGAGGTCTCATGGTTGGCAAGTATGGGCAGTAGTGTATAGAATGTGGCTAGCTAGGAAGTAGTCTTTGCCATTAAGCTGAATCTATTTTTTGGTTGCGCCCTAAAAAGTGTTTATACTGTTAGTATTGTGCCGTTTGATCACAACGTGCATCTAAAATATAGTTATTACCACCAAATTTGGGGCCGTGTAAAGTGGCTAATGCTAATTAGTAGCATGTCCATGGCAAATCCAATGTAAATTAGCATCGAGCTAGCCCATTTTGAAAAGAGGAGCCTTACTGTACATTCGAGTGTTTTCTATAATACTTTGTTGGCACTAAAAATTGCAACATGACATGGAGTCAGTCCGCCTGAGTCCGTTCTGAGTGCTGCTTCAGTGATCGTTGGCCTGAGTCTGCAACCAACAAAGGTATCCAAATGTGGCATTGTTTGATTTTAGGTGAAGCTACACCCGGTGGTACTGACAGAATTTGGTCGGTGCCAACAAAATGACCTAATTTGGCACTCATCCCGACACACTCGTGCTCAGTAACCTAAGATTGGGTATTGAATAACCAAGCAAAGAAGTCATTCCAAGCAACAGCATGTTCCACTTCTTTGTCAGACGTAACTTTTTACTGCTTAACCAGGACAAGACTGAAGTTTTAGTCACTGGCCCTAAAAGAGAGAAACACAATCACTGGCTTTAACTCCAACACTGCAAGGGAAAAATCCATAATTTTAGACTCTGACCTTAGTTTTATACCACACATAAAAATATAACAAAAATGTTTTTTCTTATCATTTTAAGAATATAGCCAGAGTTCACCCAATTCTCTCTCTGGGCAACACGAATGCATGTTTGTATTACAAGTGGTATAGATTAGTGCTTACTTGTGTTCCTAAAAAGGTTATTGCACCTTTACAGTTACTCCAAAATTCAGCAGAACGTGTCCTCACGAAGACCAGAAAGCGGGCTCTCATTACACCAGTTTTAAAATCTCTGCATTGCCTCCCCGTGTGTTTCAGGTTCAATTGTAAGGTTCTTCTTATGGTTTATAAATGTTTTTATGGTATTGGGTTTTGGACAGAATTTCTAGGCGCAGTCAAGGCGTTGAGGGGATCCGGTTTGGTGGCTGCAGGATTAGGTCTCTGCTTTTTAAACATGATGTGGTCCTGATGGCTTCATCTGGCCAGGATCTTCAGCTCTCACTGGATCGGTTGGCAGCCGAGTGTGAAGCGACTGGGATGGGAATCAGCACCTCCAAGTCCGAGTCCATGGTTCTCGCCCGGAAAAGGGTGGAATGCCATCTTCGGGTTGGGGAGGAGACCCTGCCCCAAGTGGAGGAGTTCAAGTACCTCGGAGTCTTGTTCACGAGTGAGGGAAGAGTGAATCGTGAGATCGACAGGCGGATCGGTGCGGCATCTACAGTAATGCAGACGCTGTATCGATCCGTTGTGGTGAAGAAGGAGCTGAGCCGGAAGGCAAAGCTCTCAATTTACCGGTCGATCTACGTTCCCATCCTCACCTATGGTCATGAGCTTTGGGTTATGACCGAAAGGACAAGATCACGGTACAAGCGGCCCAAATGAGTTTCCTCCGCCGGGTGGCGGGGCTCTCCCTTAGAGATAGGGTGAGAAGCTCTGCCATTCGGGGGGAGCTCATAGTAAAGCCGCTACTCCTCCACATGGAGAGGAGCCAGATGAGGTGGTTCGGGCATCTGGTCAGGATGCCACCCGATCGCCTCCCTCGGGAGGTGTTTAGGGCACGTCCGACCGGTAGGAGGCCACAGGGAAGACCCAGGACACGTTGGGAAGACTATGTCTCCCGGCTGGCCTGGGAACGCCTCGGGATCCCCCGGGAGGAGCTGGATGAAGTGGCTGGGGAGAGGGAAGTCTGGGCTTCCCTGCTTAGGCTGCTGCCCCCGCGACCCGACCTCGGATAAGCGGAAGAAGATGGATGGATGGATGGATGGATGGTATTGGGTTTTGATTTGGCTTTTACCTAATATTAATTATTTTATTGACTTTTTATCTTATTAGTTATGCATGATTTTATTTACCGTATTTTCCGCACTATAAGGCGCACCTAAAAACCACACATTTTCTCAAAAGCTGACAGTGCGCCTTATAACCCGGTGCGCTTTTGGATAAATATTAAGATTCATTTTCATAAAGTTTCGGTCTCGCAACTACGGTAAACAGCCGCCATCTTTTTTCCCCGTAGAAGAGGAAGTGCTTCTTCTTCTACGCAAGCAACCGCCAAGGTAAGCACCCGCCCCCATAGAAGAGGAAGCGCTTCTTCTTCTACTGTAAGCAACCACCCGCCCGCGTAGAAGAAGAAAAAGCGCGCGGATATTACCGTACGTTTAATTTCCTTTGTGTGTTTACATCTGTAAAGACCACAAAATGGCTCCTACTAAGCAACAGGGATCCGGTTCATGAAAAGACGCAATCTCTCCATCCGCACACGGATTACTATTTCACAGCAACTGCCTAAAGACTTTCAAGAAAAGCTGGCTACTTTCCGTGCATATTGTAAAAACAAGATAGCTGAAAAAAAGATCCGGCCAGAGAACATTATCAACATGGACGAGGTTCCACTGACTTTTGATATTCCTGTGAACCGCACTGTGGATACAACGGGAGCACGTACGGTGAATATTCGCACCACAGGGAATGAGAAGTTATCCTTCACTGTGGTTCTAGCTTGCCATGCTAATGGCCAGAAACTTCCACCCATGGTGATATTCAAAAGGAAGACCTTGCCAAAAGAGACCTTTCCAGCCGGCGTCATCATAAAAGCTAACTCGAAGGGATGGATGAAGAAAAGATGAGCGAGTGGTTAAGGTAAGTTTAAGTTTACGCGAAGAGGCCGGGTGGCTTTTTTCACGCAGCTCCGTCCATGTTGATATACGACTCCATGCGCGCCCACATCACGCTGGTTTTTAATATATTATTAAAGTTTGACTGACCTATCTGACTGTTTTTTTGACATTCCTTTAGCGCAGTTAGATGCGGCTTATAACACGGGGCGGCTTATAGGTGGACAAAGTTTTGAAATATGCCGTTCATCGAAGGCGCGGCTTATAACGCAGGGCGCCTTATGGTGCGGAAAATACGGTAGTTCTTATATATTTATTGTATATTAATTTTATTTCTCAGTGTTTTATTTATTTATTATCTTTTTTTTTTTTTTTTAACTTCACACGTCATATTTGATCCTTGATCTCTACTCATGGTTCTTACTATTTTACAAGTTGTATTATTTTTTACTTTCCTCAGAATCTGCCTCAGGGCTTATCAGCCGTGTTGGGGGGGGAGCTTTGTGTCAGCGTCCTGGTGGCCATGGTCTGATGACCTCCTGGTGCAGATGTGATAGTGTTTACTCACCTGGCTCCTCTGTACTCAGCCATGCATTCATGTGTTCATATAGTTGTGTGTGTGTGTGTGTGTGTGTGTGTGTGTGTGTGTGTGTGTGTGTGTGTGTGTGTGTGTGTGTGTGTGTGTGTGTGTGTGTGTGTGTGTGTGTGTGTGTGTGTGATAATGGGGGTCATCGGGGTATTTTTTTTAACTTTGCAAATCACTTTGCGTTGCATTTCTTTGATGTATGAAAAGCGCTTAATAAATCAAGTTTGATTGATTGATTGATTGATTGATTGACAAGGTTACCTCTGAATTCAAGGCATCCAACAAGTGATGACATGTGACATGGTGGCCATGTGCATTGCTGCTATGCTTTGAAACCAAACGGACTTACCCCTTCCCTACCCTCGTATGATCCCTCTCAACCCCTGGCGTGCCCTTGGAGGTCAGCGCTCAAGGTCATTTCATATAAGCCAGCAGCCGGGCAAGCTGATTCACACCTGAAGTTGCCCGTCAAGCGTCGGCGAGCGGCGTTGAATGGCGGCATTGTTGTCCCCGCGGGGGTGGATGGGAGGGCTCAGACAGCAGCGCACCCGCCCGCCGACGACCACAATGGGAGCTTTTAAGGGCCCGGAATAATTTGACTAAATGCGGAGGGATTTGCGAGTGTGGATTATCAGCGTTCAGCCACGCAACCAAGTGACCAAGCAGCCCCCCTCCACCACCATCCATGTGAGAATAACATCGCTTTAGGGTCATCCTGGTGGTTGTGCATGTGACCTTTCAGTCTCAGTCATGCGGGTCACTTTCCATCCATGTTGCCTATTTGTCTTCTTTCCAGCGGCAAAGCAGGATGTTATCTGCTAAAAAGTTTGTCCCGTTTGGAGGCGATGGACTTTGGCAACGTGCGATGGAGAAGATAAGGAGTTTATATTGTTGAAAAGGAGGGGTCAGCCTGCCTTCAGAGCAGCTTAGGGCGCAGTGTGGCCAATTAAACAGAATGTCCAGACAGAATTAGTTCCAAGGCAGACTGTGTTCCATTCTATCTAACTAAACAATTAGACGGATTAAACGCAATAACTCAGTCGGCGGCGTTTGTGTGCGCTAAAGTTGTCCCCATACCAATATACAGAGGTGGGTAGTAACGTGCTACATTTACTCCGTTACATCTACTTGAGTAACTTTTGGGATAAATTGTACTTCTAAGAGTAGTTTTAATGCAACATACTTTTACTTTTACTTGAGTATATTTATAGAGAAGAAACGCTACTTTTACTCCGCTACTTTTATCTACATTCAGCTTGCTACTCGCTACTAATTTTTATCGATCTGTTAATGCACGCTTTGTTTGTTTTGGTCTGTCAGACAGACCTTCATAGTGCCTGCGTTTCAACAAATACAGTCACTGGTGACGTTCACTCCATTCCACCAATCAGATGCAGTCACTGGTGACGTTGGACCAATCAAACAGAGCCAGGTGGTCACATGACCTGACTTAAACAAGTTGAAAAACTTATTGGGGTGTTACCATTTAGTGGTCAATTGTACGGAATATGTACTGTACTGTGCAATCTACTAATAAAAGTTTCAATCAATCAATCAAAAGTGTGAAGGAAAAAAGACCCTTTTGTATTTCAACCGTACATCCCGTCAAAAGCCTAAAGACTGACTGCACAGTTCCTGTCTTCACAATAAAAGTGCCGCTCCATCGCGCCTGCGCTTTCAAAACAAGAGTCTCCGAAAGCCAGCGCAAACAAGCTAGCAAGCTACGGAGTTTGCCGCCAATGTATTTCTTGTAAAGTGTATAAAAACGAATATGGAAGCTGGACAAATAAGATGCCAAAAACCCACCACTTTCATGTGGTATTAGACAGAAAGGAGGAACTTTTTTTCTCCTCCATTTGAAAACGTGGACGCTATCATCACTACTGTCTGATTACAATCAATGCAAGTCATCAGAATCAGGTAATACACCAACTTATATTCTTGTCTTCATGAAAGAAAGGAATCTATATGTGTTAAACATGCATGTATATTCATTAAAACACCTTTAACATGTAAACAAAAACGGCAAAATAAATAAATATATTATATACTGTATATATATATGTGTGTGTATATATATATGTATATATATATATATATATATATATATATATATATATGTATATATATATAAATGTGTGTATATATATATATATATATATATATATATATATATATATATATATATATATATATATATATATATATATATATATGTGTGTATATATATATATGTGTGTATGTATATATATATATATATATATATGTATGTGTGTATATATGATATGTGTGTGTATGTTACTCATCAGTTACTCAGTACTTGAGTAGTTTTTTCACAACATACTTTTTACTTTTACTCAAGTAAATATTTGGGTGACTACTCCTTACTTTTACTTGAGTAATAAATCTCTAAAGTAACAGTACTCTTACTTGAGTACAATTTCTGGCTACTCTACCCACCTCTGCCAATATATTGGTACCGCTAATGCATTGATACTTTTCTAAATAAAGGGGACCACACAAAAAGACATTGCTGGCTTTATTGTAACAACAAATGTTATTGTACATGAAACATATGTTTATTATTGTCATTTAGTCCTTCAATAAAATGTTGAACATACTAGACAACTTGTCTTTTAGTAGTAAGTAAACAAACAAAGACTCCTAATTAGTCGTATGCAGTAACATATTGTGTCATTTATACACCTATTATTTTGTACACATTATGAGGGACAAACTGTAAAAAATGATTATTCATCTACCGTATTTTCCGCACTATAAGGCGCACCGGATTATTAGCCGCACCTTCTATGAATTACATATTTCATAATTTTGTCCACCAATAAGCCGCCCCGGACTAAAAGCCGCGCCTACGCTGCGCTAAAGTGAATGTCAAAAAAACGCTGCGCTAAAGTGAATGTCAAAAAAACAGTCAGATAGTTCAGTCAAACTTTAATAATATATTGAAAACCAGCGTTCTAACAACTCTGTCCCAAAATGTACAAATGTGCAATCACAAACATAGTAAAATTCAAAATGGTGTAGAGCAATAGCAACATACCGGTAATGTTGCTCGAACGTTAATGTCACAACACACAACACACAAAATAAACATAGCGCTCACTTTCTGAAGTTATTCTTCATTCGTACCGGTAAATCCTTCGAATTCTTCGTCTTCGGTGTCCGAATTGAAAAGTTGCGCTAGCGTGGCTTCCAAAATGGCGGGCTCCGTCTCTTCGAAATCATCGGATTCAGTGTCGCTGTTGTTGTGCAGCAGTTCTGTGAATCCTGCCTTCCGGAAAGCTCGGACCACAGTTGTGACAGAAATATCTGCCCAGGCATTTACAATCCACTGGCAGATGTTGGCGTATCTTGTCCGGCGTTGTCTGCCCGTCTTAGTGAAGGTGTGTTCGCCTTCGGTCATCCATTTTTCCCACGCAGTTCGCAGTCGTGATTTGAATGCCCTGTTGACACCAATATCCAGCGGTTGGAGTTCTTTGGTTAATCCACCCGGAATGACGGCGAGTGTTGTATTTGTGTGCTTCACTTGTTTTTTGACACCATCTGTGATGTGGGCGCGCATAGAGTCATATATCAACATGGACGGAGCAGCGTGAAAAAAGCCACCCGGCCGCTTCGCGTAAACTTCCCTTAACCACTCGCTCATCTTTTCTTCATCCATCCATCCCTTCGAGTTAGCTTTTATGATGACGCCGGCTGGAAAGGTCTCTTTTGGCAAGGTCTTCCTTTTGAATATCACCATGAGTGGAAGTTAGCATGGCAAGCTAGAACCACAGTGAAGGATGACTTCTCATTCCCTGTGGAGCGAATATTCACCGTACGTGCTCCCGTTCCACAGTGCGGTTCAGTTGCTGTGAAATACGGTAGTAATCCGTGTGCGGATGGAGAGATTGCGTCTTTTTATGACCCGGATCGTTTAGTAGGAGCCATTTTGTGGTCTTTACAGATGTAAACAGGAAATGAAACGTACGGTGATATCCGCGCGTTTTTTCTTCTTCTTCCGGGGGCGGGTGAAGCGCTTCCTGTTCTATGGGGGCGGGTGAAGCGCTTCCTGTTCTATGGGGGCGGGTGAAGCGCTTCCTGTTCTATGGGGGCGGGTGCTTTCCTTGGCGGTTGCTTGCGTAGAAGAAGAAGCGCTTCCTGTTCTACCGGGAAAAAAGATGGCGGCTGTTTACCGAAGTTGCGAGACCGAAACTTTATGAAAATGAATCGTAATAAAGCGCACCGGGTTATTAGGCGCACTGTCAGCTTTTGAGAAAAATTGTGGTTTTTAGGTGCGCCTTATAGTGCGGAAAATACGGTACTTGTTCATTTACTGTTAATATCTGCTTATTTTCTCTTTTAACATGTTCTATCTACACTTCTGTTCAAATGTAATAATCACTTATTCTTCTCTTCTTTGATACTTGATATTAGTTTTGGATGATACCACACATTTAGGTATGGATGTGATACCAAGTAGTTACAGGATCATACATTGGTCATATTCAAAGTCCTCATGTGTCCAGGGACATATTTACTGACTTTATAAACATAGTATGAATTTTTTAAAAAAGGAAAAAAAGACTCTGTGGTGATAAAAAAAAAATCGATGTAATCATAGTAGTATCGACCTACTCAGTGGCCTAGTGGTTAGAGTGTCCGCCCTGAGATGGGTAGGTTGGGAGTTCAAACCCTGGCCGAGTCATACCAAAGACTATAAAAATGGGACCCATTACCTCCCTGCTTGGCACTCAGCATCAAGGGTTGGAATTGGGGGTTAAATCGCCAAAATTGATTCCTGGGCGCGGCCACCGCTGCTGCCCACTGCTCCCCTCACCTCCCAGGGGGGTGATCAAGGGTGATGGGTCAAATGCAGAGAATAATTTCTCCACACCTAGTGTGTGTGTGACAATCATTGGTACTTTAACTTTAACTTTAACTTTACACTATTGTACTTGGTATCATTACAGTGGATGTCAAGTGTAGATCCACCCATGGCGTTTGTTCAGGGGTGCTAGCTTGCTGTTAGCGGTGAGCTATTGTATCCTCCAATTTCAGAAGGGTTAAAACCATTAAAAATCAGTTCCCAGTGGCTTATTATATTTTTCGAAGTTTTTTTCAAAATTTTACCCATCACGCAATATCCCTAAAAAAAACTTCAAAGTGCCTGATTTTAACCATCGTTATAAACACCCGTCCATTTTCCTGTGACGTCACATAGTGATGCCAACACAAACAAATAGAAAAGCAAGCTATAGCGACATTAGCTCGGATTCAGACTCTGATTTCAGCGGCTTAAGCGATTCAACAGATTACGCATGTATTGAAACGGATGGTTGTAGTGTGGAGGCAGGTAGCGAAAACCAAATTGAAGAAGAAACTGAAGCTATTGAGCCATATCGGTTTGAACCGTATGCAAGCGAAACCCACGAAAACGACACGACAGCCAAGCGACACGGGAGAAAGCGAGGACGAATTCGGCGATCGCCTTCTAACCAACGATTGGTATGTGTTTGTTTGGCATTAAAGGAAACTAACAACTATGAACTAGGTTTACAGCATATGAAATACATTTGGCAACAACATGCACTTTGAGAGTGCAGACAGCCCATTTCAGGCACGCTAAGAACATATATTTTTCCACGATTTCAGCACTCAGGTTAACCATACCTAAATAGACACAAAATGCTGCATTACACAAGACTACCCGAATGTACTCGAATGATTGAAAAAAAGTAATGTTTTTTAGCTAAATTATTGGTAAACACAGTTTATGTATAATAATTGACGTAAAACCGCGAGTAATGAATAAAGTTTTCATCAATTAATATATTCTGTAGACATACCCTCATCTTTTCCTGACAGCTGATCTGTCCAGTTTTGGAGTTGATGTCAGCATCTGCTTTGAGTGTCGCAGGATATCCACACATTCTTGCCATCTCTGTCGTAGCATAGCTTTCGTCGGTAAAGTGTGCGGAACTAACGACTGACCATTTCGTCGGCTTTCCCCACAGCCTCGTATTTTGAACAAATTCCGTCCAATTTCTTGCCACTTTGGCATCTTTGGGCCACTGGTGCAACTTGAATCCGTCCCTGTTCGTGTTGTTACACCCTCCGACAACACACCGACGAAAGTGAGAAAATGGCGGATTGCTTCCCGATGTGACGTCATCGCTCCGAGAGCGAATAATAGAAAGGCGTTTAATTCGCCAAAATTCACCCATTTAGAGTTCGGAAATGGGTTAAAAAAATATATGGTCTTTTTTCTGCAACATCAAGGTATATATTGACGCTTACATAGGTCTGCTGATAATGTTCCCCTTTAATGTTGATGTTTATGTGTGCACATTGATTGAGCTCCGGGTCCTGTGCTTCCGCAGGCCAGGTCCCTAAGTCTTGGATGGCGAGCTGTAGATAGGCCTCGAGCCTGAGCCCAAGGATCTCCACCTCTCAACCCCTGAACTCCACCTGCTCTGGTCGGGCCGGTAGGCGGCTTATAGCTGAACCCCTTGCCTCGCACCTCATTGCTCTGCGGCCCTTCGCACTACCTCATACACACCCTACCCATAAACTGAACTCTCACTACAAACTGTCATATCCACAACCCCAACCCGTGTGGCCGTATGAACTGTGAATGCGCATATGGACCGCGATTAGTCTCATATGACCTCTATGAACTTTTGATACTACCTATTAGAGATGTGTGGTTTGCGGACACAACCGCGGAGTCCGTGGATTATCCGCGGGTCGGGCGGTTGAAATAGAAAAAAAATTAGATTTTATCCGCGGGTCGGGTCGGGCGGTTGAAATAAAAAAAAAAAAGATTTTAAATAGATTCAGGCGGGTGGCAGTTAAACCAATTCGGAAATATATATACATAGTTACCCACATACGAAAAACGAGCAGCACCTGCAGCGCGCCACAACAGAAGAAGAAAAAAAAAAAAGATGGCAACGCCGGCAGCAAACGTGGTACGCAACAAACTAAAAAAGGGAATACTAATGACCAGGGGGAAAAAAAGGCCAGAAAAGTTCAGCGTGGACTCGTTTTTATGAGGTTGTAAATCAGGATGACAGTAATGCTGGCTACGTGATTTGCAAGCGCTGCGACGCTGTTTATGTCTACGACAGTCACAAAACCGGGACATCTAACATGGTGCATCACATTTGTGCAAAACCCCGAATCTCCACAAACACCCTGAGCATGAGCAGTTTCGTCCGCCGTGATCCCAGAAGAGTGCCACAGGATGTTAAAACAAGATAGAACGCAGCTGCCTGCAGCAGTTTGAGTGGCGCGAGCGCGCTTGGAGGTGCGCTCAGCGCGGCTCCCAGATGATTGCGCACTGGTGTGCGTTTGGGCCGTGACAGCGTGGCACGCATTGAATGTCTCTGCTAAATTGGATCAGCCTCCTTTCTTTAACAGGCAAAAGCTTTATAACCTCATTAATGCCTTGCATCGTCTATATTAGATATATAACAACGGGCGGGTGCGGTTTTGATAAAATGTTAGTTCGGGTGGATGGCGCATGGGTGACGACTTTTGTGATGCGGTTCCGGATGAAATAATTGCCTATCCGCGCATCTCTACTACCTATTATGAATTACCTGAACTCTTAATCAATGAACTAAGAGATTCCTTTCTGTTTTTATTTTGTTTTGAATGGCCATTCCTATCAATGTCTGTCCACTATTTGTTGCACTGTACATATTTAAATAACACCAGTATCATTTAAAGCATTTAATTGTGTCTGTCCTACTCTCTCCGAGTCGTAATCTAGACTTCTGATTAGCCCAAATATTGAGAACTTCTACTATACTAGCTAACGTACTTGTTACAACTATCTCTCAGAAATGGCGTTATTCAAGTCAACTTACTCAGAGAGTCTGAGATGTGACTTGGAATACTGGGCAGTAGGTGGCGATAATGCCCCTCGTGGAGGTAAATGGCAGGTAAAGAGGAAGAAGTAGTTGGCAGTGACTCACACAGCTTGCATCGTCCAAGTTTGCTGCTACTTTAAGTTAAGGAATAACGTCGTGAGACACGAAGTTTTTACATGGTCTTTTTGAAGTTTTTTAAAAATATGTTTGGTTAGCATTCATCGGTACTCAATACCTTCTTTTTAAGGTATGAACTAAAGTAATCCAGTACTACTGCATTGAAACTTCTAGTCTAATGGTACCTGCATTTGATCCTCGTATACGGAGCTAAGGGAAAAAAACTATTTGTATTTTTTAACTACCTCACTGTTTTAACAGATTCAGTGCGAGACGGTTATTACTTGTTTGTTTTTTATTTTTTATTAGTGTGATCAGACTTATATACTGTACTGGTTACAGTCTTGCACAGCTTGTTCACTTACGCATTTGTTTTTACGCATATGGGTGTCTTAATATATTCTTGTCAAAGTCCAAAGTTGTACTTAGTGACAGCTAACCCACTGAAAGTTGAAGCTACTTGTGGCTAATTATTCTAACATATTCAGTTTACTTGAAAAAAAAGTTGGGAAACCGATTGCCTCGCCTTATTTAAGTAACGAAAGATTGTCTTTAGTAAGATAAATGAAGGTCTAAGAGTGAATTGACTTGTAGTCATTCACTAAGCTTACCGTATTTTTCGGACTATAAGTGGCAGTTTTTTTCATAGTTTGGCCGGGGGTGCGACTTATACTCAGGAGCGACTTATGTGTGAAATGATGAACACATTAGTGTAAAATATCAAATAATATTATTTATCTTATTGACGTAAGAGACTAGACGTATAAGATTTCATGGGATTTAGCGATTAGGAGTGACAGATTGTATAGCATGTTCTATATGTTATAGTTATTTGAATGACTCTTACCATAATATGTTACGTTAACATACCAGTTGCTTATTTATGCCTCATATAACGTACACTTATTCAGCCTGTTGTTCACTATTCTTCATTTATTTTAAATTCCCTTTCAAATGTCTATTCTTGCTGTTGGCTTTTATCAAATACATTTCCCCCAAAAATGCGACTTATACTCTAGTGCGACTTATATATGTTACTTTCCTTCTTTATTATGCATTTTCGGCCGGTGCGACTTATACTCCGCAGCGACTTATACTCCGAAAAATACGGTACTTGAAATGTTTAAACTTACTTAAAAACAATCTCTTCACTTATTTCTTAGTTGTTTATTAGTTTAACTTTAAAGGAGCCATATGTAAAAATGTGCCAGAAATGCTATTGCAATCACAGTCGAAATGGTGTAGTGTCCTCCCTCTCTCCCTGACTGAAGTTGCCAGCTGGATGGACTGGGCTACTCTAAGGAACTTCAAACTTCCACTGCCTCTTACTTGGGGTTGAGGTACTGGGACCATAATGGCTGAATAGGCAAGCGTTTTGTCAATAATGAATCTCTAACCAACACATTTGACACAGAATGAGGCTGTTTTCAGGTAGAAATACATGTACCGTATTTTCCGCACTATTAGCCGCACCTAAAAACCACAAATTTACTCAAAAGCTGACAGTGTGCCTTATAACCCGGTGCGCTTTATATATGGATTAATATTAAGATTCATTTTCATAAAGTTTCGGTCTCGCAACTACGGTAAACAGCCGCCATCTTTTTTCCCCGTAGAAGAGGAAGTGCTTCTTCTTCTACACAAGCAACCGCCAAGGTAAGCACCCGCCCCCATAGAACAGGAAGCGCTTCTTCTTCTACTGTAAGCAACCACCCGCCCGCGTAGAAGAAGAAGAAGCGCGCGGATATTACGTTTCATTTCCTTTGTGTGTTTACATCTGTAAAGACCACAAAATGGCTCCTACTAGCGACAGGTTTCCGGTTCATGAAAAGACGCAATCTCTCCATCCGCGCACGGACTACTATTTCACAGCAACTGCCTAAAGACTTTCAAGAAAAGCTGGCTACTTTCCGTGCATATTGTAAAAACAAGATAGCTGAAAAAAAGATCCGGCCAGAGAACATTATCAACATGGACGAGGTTCCACTGACTTTTGATATTCCTGTGAACCGCACTGTGGATACAACGGGAGCACGTACGGTGAATATTCGCACCACAGGGAATGAGAAATCATCCTTCACTGTGGTTCTAGCTTGCCATGCTAATGGCCAGAAACTTCCACCCATGGTGATATTCAAAAGGAAGACCTTGCCAAAAGAGACCTTTCCAGCCGGCGTCATCATAAAAGCTAACTTGAAGGGATGGATGGATGAAGAAAAGATGAGCGAGTGGTTAAGGTAAGTTTACGCGAAGAGGCCGGGTGGCTTTTTTCACGCAGCTCCGTCCATGTTGATATACGACTCCATGTGCGCCCACATCACGCTGGTTTTTAATATATTATTAAAGTTTGACTGACCTATCTGACTGTTTTTTTGACATTCCTTTAGCGCAGTTAGATGCGGCTTATAACACGGGGCGGCTTATAGGTGGACAAAGTTTTGAAATATGCCGTTCATTGAAGGCGCGGCTTTTAACCCAGGGCGGCTTATGGTGCGGAAAATACGGTAGGTCATGCCTGCGTACAATAACACAACAATCACATGGTTATTGTCAGTACTATCAGAAAACAAAGACTAAAACCAACACTAGCAATGGTTAAACTGTTGAAAATAAGTAGAGCATGCTTAGCAGACTAATGTACGCCCATAACTAAAGAGGAGACCTTTTACTAAAGTGTGCCTATAAACTACTATTTCAAACCTTTCGGATTGCCATATAACTTGGTAGATGTAGTCCACAATATGCAAACACCAATGAGGAATTATTTGATCACACGATTTGTCTCTAAACTTTTCACATTGAACAATGTTGGAAGCCATTTCCTCAGCGTATTAAGAAGGAAATAGGCACTGACACTACACATACCCATACAGCTTTTGTTTGTACTAAATACATGTTGTCCTGTCAGTTGGATGACACATGGACATACATGCTAACTAGCATATGTTAGCATGTATGTCCATGTGTCATTGAGCGAGCTAATATGCTTATTTATCCATGCCCTGATAATGATGACTTGACATTAAATTATTACATATGGCTCCTTTTATTTGGCTTGGAAGTTTACTTTAAAAAAAAAATGAGGCAATCGGTGTCCCGACTTTCTTTTAAGTAAAGTGAACTAGTTAGAGTTTTTGGTGTACCAGCTGACACTTTGCTGGATCAGTATGGGCAGCAGAAGATGTTGCAAAATAATGATGCTGATGACGGCGGGGGACATTTTCAGGCTTTTGTTTGGGCTTTCTATTTAAACAAGCTGTCCAAATGCACCGGCCCAAATAATCCTGTCTGCTGACTGGCAGCTTGACTGATTCACTTCCTGCTTGGTCGGCTTTCGGAGGCCCCTCCACTCCACACCACCCAACCCCGCCCCCTTTACCCACCTGCGCCAAAGAGGCCCTTGAGTCACCAGGGGCCTAAGTGGATCTGACACATGTGCAACAGCTCAGTCGTGCATGCGTGTGGACCAGGATTTAAGAGGAGCTTTGACCAGCAAACATGACTTTTTGCAGGCAGTCCTGTCGTAAAAAGGATAGTTGATTAGTCTTTTTTGCCTCAGGTCCTTAGAAACTGGTCTATTTTCATACAAAAGGCACACCAGAATATAAGGCGCATCAAACACTGCAAAAAGTGAAATCTAAGTAAGATGAAATATGTCAAATAAGGCTGATATTTGCTTATTTTCTGTCTGATAAGATCATTCTTCTCACTAAGCAGATTTTATGTTAGAGTGTTTTACTTGTATTAAGTGTTTTGCTCCTAAATGATGTCAGTAAGATATTACAGCTTGTTGCTGAGATTTGATGACATATATTGAGTAAAACATGCTTGAAACTAGAATATCAAGTGTTGCAAAGCTGTGTCATCAACACTCACAAGTATAAAACTACTTTTTTAAAGTCATCATTTCTTATTTCAAGCATGAAATAAAAAAATCATGACTTTGACACAATTGTGTCTCATAATTAAAACAGATGACAGCCAAATGGACTTTGCTGTTTTATTTTCAATGAAACAATAGAAAATAGGTACTCATATAGTAGTACAGTTGGCACAGTTACCGTATTTTCCGCACTATTAGCCGCACCTAAAAACCACAAATTTACTCAAAAGCTGACAGTGCGGCTTATAACCCGGTGCGCTTTATATATGGATTAATATTAAGATTCATTTTCATAAAGTTTAGGTCTCGCAACTACGGTAAACAGCCGCCATCTTTTTTCCCCGTAGAACAGGAAGCGCTTCTTCTTCTACGGCAAGCAACCGCCAAGGTAAGCACCCGCCCCCATAGAACAGGAAGCGCTTCTTCTTCTACTGTAAGCAACCACCCGCCCGCGTAGAAGAAGAAAAAGCGCGCGGATATTACCGTACGTTTCATTTCCTTTGTGTGTTTACATCTGTAAAGACCACAAAATGGCTCCTACTAAGCGACAGGTTTCCGGTTCATGAAAAGACGCAATCTCTCCATTTGCACACGGACTACTATTTCACAGCAACTGCCTAAAGACTTTCAAGAAAAGCTGGCTACTTTCCGTGCATATTGTAAAAACAAGATAGCTGAAAAAAAGATCCGGCCAGAGAACATTATCAACATGGACGAGGTTCCACTGACTTTTGATATTCCTGTGAACCGCACTGTGGATACAACGGGAGCACGTACGGTGAATATTCGCACCACAGGGAATGAGAAGTCATCCTTCACTGTGGTTCTAGCTTGCCATGCTAATGGCCAGAAACTTCCACCCATGGTGATATTCAAAAGGAAGACCTTGCCAAAAGAGACCTTTCCAGCCGGCGTCATCATAAAAGCTAACTCGAAGGGATGGATGGATGAAGAAAAGATGAGCGAGTGGTTAAGGGAAGTTTACGCGAAGAGGCCGGGTGGCTTTTTTCACGCAGCTCCGTCCATGTTGATATACGACTCCATGCGCGCCCACATCACGCTGGTTTTTAATATATTATTAAAGTTTGACTGACCTATCTGACTGTTTTTTTGTCATTCCCTTTAGCGCAGTTAGATGCGGCTTATAACACGGGGCGGCTTATAGGTGGACAAAGTTTTGAAATATGCCGTTCATTGAAGGCGCGGCTTATAACCCAGGGCGGCTTATGGTGCGGAAAATACGGTAATATTTAAACATTTAACATGTGACATTTCAAACTATTTTGAACAGAAATAGTTCATGCACATTCAGATAAATTCTTCAAAATTACAATTAAAAACAATTTGGCTGGGGGCCAGGTTGTGTACCATATTTTTCGGACTATAAGTCGCAGTTTTTTTCATAGTTTGGCCGGGCTCCGGTGCAACTTATATATGTTTTTTTCCTTCTTCATTATGCATTTTCGGCAGGTGTGACTTATACTCCGAAAAATACGGTGTGTGTGTGTGTGTGTGTGTGTGTGTGTGTGTGTGTGTGTGTGTGTGTGTGTGTGTGTATGCGTGTATATGTGTATATATATATATATATATATATATATATATATATATATTCCTCGCGCACTAATTGACTGAAAGAGCACGCACTTGGCGCGATGATGTCATGTTATCCATGGAAAAATGCATTTTTAGACAATATGATTTGCCTGAGCGGCTAGGAGACCCCGAGAGTAACAAGCGCTTGCCTTGTTGCCTTCCATTAAGAACAATAAATTAGTTTTTAGTATAAGTTTGCTGGTTTCAAGAAATGTAATATCATTATGTCAAGATAATGGCACTAGCATTTACTTCAGTTAAGAATATTTTTCAACATATTGAGCAAAAAGGTCTCATTTTTTTTCTACCAAGAAAAGTGCACTTGTTATTAGTGAGAATATACGTATTTTAAGCTATTTTTGGGTTCATTGAGGTTAGTTAATTTTACCTGTTTTGGAAAGTCTTGACAAGCCAAATTTTCTTGTTCTATTGGCAGATCATTTTGCTTAGTTCAAGTAAAATACCCCTCATTTTTGTATTTGTTTCCCTTGTGTTTGAACACTGACTTTTTGCAGTGAAGGAGTCATATCAGGGCCGGCCGGCCCGTGGCATAGGCCATATAGGCAAATGCTAAGGGCGCCGTCCATCAAAAAAAAAAAAGTTGGTACTATTATTTCTAAATACAAAAAAATAATCCCACGTTAATTAAAATGCAAAGTAAAGCCTATTTAATAGAAATATTATTTGTTACAACATTACGTCCCCTCCTCCCCCCGCACGGTGCACCCCCTCCCTTCCCGTATCATGACTCTTTTTGGACGTCACCACATCAAAAAATCAACACAAGATGTCAAAAAGGCCAAAACTGTCAGGTGCCCAGGGAAGAAAAAAGAGAAAAGAAGGAGGAGAAACGAGAAAAGACAGAGGTTGCAGGTAGGTAACGTTAGCCTACATGAAATTATTTGTCTGTTACAGAATGTGATAGTAACCTGGCTTTTTAGCATTAAGCTAATGTTACATGATTCGGCAATTGCTAACCAATAAATAGCTAGTTCTGTTTTAACGTCGGGTTAATATTGTGGAGGGGGCTAAATTGTTATGGAAAATAATAATGTAACATTAGGTAATTACAGTACTCCCACCTTACATTCCTCAGGGACATTTGTATTAGATCTTTTAAGCAGGTGTTTTTGTTTACATTATTGCCTTCTGGTTAGCTAATGTTTGCCCTGCAGGTAATAGTCACTTTTCCACCCCTTTATATATTAGGTATAGTTGTAAGTAAAAAAAAGAAGGTCAAAGACAAAGCTATTCGGGTTCTTGTGAGTATTTACACTTCACTGCCGATGTGGGGGGGCGTCACCTAAAATCTTGCTTAGGGCGCCAGATTGGTCATATTATGATTTTTTTCTAAAAGTAAAAGACTTCCTTGTGGTCTACATAACATGTAATGGTGGTTCTTTGCATGGATGATGTTTTACAGATCATCTTCAAGTCGCTCTCTTTTGAGGGCAGGTCTTATTTCCGTGTCTCCACTTTAACAAGGTCTTGTCTTTGTTGTAGCGGTAGTTGTTAGTACTTCCTTAGAGAATCTAGCCACAGATACAGTGGTGGTCAAAAGTGTACGTACACTTGTAAAGAACATCATGTCATGGCTGTCTTGACTTTACAATCATTTCTTATTTGTTTGTGATGTAGTGATTGGAGCACATACTTGTTGCTCACAAAAAACATTCATGAAGTTTGCTTCTTTTATGAATTTATTATGTCTCTACTGAAAATGTGAGGGTCAAAAGTATACATACAGCAATGTTAATATTTGCTTACATGTCCCTTGGCAAGTTGACCTGCAATAAGGCACTGTTTGATTAAGGATCTTTGACTAGCATTATTTGCAGTAGGTCAAAAGGCGGATATTTAATAGTTTTTTGCAGGAGGTCACTAAAAACAGCTCTCTATCCTCATGGAGGATCTTTGACTCACGACATGTAAAAACAGCAGGGCATTCCTGTCAAATGGAGGATCTTTAAAAATACTTTTTACAGCAGATCCTTAAAAACAGCAGAGTGATCGTGTCATATAGAGAATCTTTGGCCAGCATTTTTATAGTAAACCCTTAAAAAACAAAACAGCAGCACACTCCCGTCAATTAGAGAATCTTTGACAATGTTTTTTTTTTTTTTTTTTTTTACAGTAGATCATTAAAAACAACAGTGTTCTTGTCTAAAAGGAGATCTCACGCAGTGTGTCAACAATAGCAGCATAAGCTAGCATTAGCTCACTGCTATCAATGCGCCGCTAAAATAGTCCGTCTGCGTTAGCGCTTGTAATAACAACATCACTCATATTTGGTTCCTTTTCAAGTCATGACATGTAAATGTAGTATTGTTGGCACTTTCTGGATGCTTTTAGAGAGGATCAGTTGAGTCAGTTGTAGGTTATTTATTTACTCTTTTTGAATGCATAAATAAGCCAATTAAATGTGTTCCTGTCTTACATAAGCATCGTCAATGATAAACAACACATCTCTTTCACATGTTTGTGTATTTCCAGTATGACTGACCTAATAATATGGTCAGAGTGCAGAAGTGTTACGACTGTGATGTAAATAACCGAAGAATTGATTTAAGTGGACCCCGACTTAAACAAGTTGAAAAACTTTTTGGGGTGTTACCATTTAGTGGTCAATTGTACGGAATATGTACTGTACTGTGCAATCTACTAATAAAAATTTTAATCAATTAAAACAAAGGTATTCAGAGTGCAATATTCAAAATGGCTGACTGAATTTGTGGTATTTTGTGATGTTTACACATATTTTGTGGATTGTACATAGAATTAGATTTGGTTTAAAACCTCTTTAGGCCCAAGCTGTTTGTTTACGTGCTTTTTTTAATTTCTCTTTGCTCTTTGGGCTTATTGGACCCTAATTAGAATAAAAACTAAGAATCATCTTTTGATATGATGTACTTAGTCCATAAGTACACAAATGTGTACTTCATGTGTAATTTTTATTTTTACACTTTTTTTCCCCCAAATTATATTGTTCTTATACTGCCATCTTCTGACACCACCAGATGGCAGTATAAGTGTCCACATAAGCGGCCATAAGACCCCAATTCAGTAGTGTACACAATTTTGGAAATAAGAGCTAAAAGGTGCTGTCCACGCATGTGGCCACTAAGTCTTTAGAGCAGGGGTGTCAAACTCAAATACAGAGTGGGCCAAAATGTAAAAGTGAACAAAGCCACGGGCCAAAGTTGAACAAATGAACCTTTTAATAGGGACCCAAACAAGTTTTGCATTGAATATTGAACAAGCAAGGCTTATTTAACTTTATAGTGACATGCAAAATCCAGTTTCAAATAATAATAATAATAATTTAAAAATATCAATGGCATATCAAATACAATTTAAATAAAAAATTGAATGCCTCTTTTCTATTTGCAGCCTTCTGAGGTAAATATCAACATTAACTTTTTCCACAGGCTAATAAATTAGAAAATAAAATAACAATGAATAAAGCAACCATTCAGGACTTTAAACTGCTCCGTTTGCAACACACTGATCTAATCTGATGTGCCCAAGCCAGATACCTGACATCTTTTCTTGGATGCTAGTTCATTAATGTCGGGGCTCAGGCTTTGAGCTGAGGCAACCTTCATTATCCAACCAAGGTGTTCATCAGTCATTATATCTCGTAGTCCACCCGGACCACAGTCTTGGGGGCGTGCCTTAAAGGCACTGCCTTTAACGTACTCTACGAGCTATCGTCACGTCCGCTTTTCATCCATTCTAACATCATTCAGACCCAGTCACTAGATATGTGCAGCTTCAGCTTCACACTAGAGATGCGCGGTTTGCGGACACAACCGCGGAGTCCGCGGATTATCCGCGGATCGGGCGGATGCAATTAAAAAAAATTAGATTTTATCCGCGGGTCGGGTCGGGTGGTTGAAATAAAAAAAAATTAGATTTTAAATAGATTCAGGCGGGTGGCAGTTAAACCAATTGGTAAATATATATACATAGTTAAATGTTGTTACCCACATACGAAAAACGAGCAGGCACCTGCTGCATATGCCACAACAGAAGAAAAAAAAAAAAAGAGATGGACACTTTTACGGAGCGTAGAAGGGACGCCTCGCCGGGGTCCGGGACCGAGGCCCCTTCCCCCGAGAGGGCCCCACCGGGAGCCGTAGCTGAGGCGATCCGCGAGAAGGGCCCGACGCACGTCCAGGGTCACCACCGCGCCCACCGCACCAACACCCCGCCTCGTCCGCCTTCGCCGCGGCCGGCGTCACGCGCAGCAGGTAAGCAGCTTACCTGCCCGCCACCCCCGTGGCCGGGGGCTCGTAACAGGGGTCACTCCGCGCGCAGTGCGCTCACGAAAGGGGTGGGGCTCACCCTGGTTGATATAGACAGCAGGACGGTGGCCATGGAAGTCGGAACCCGCTAAGGAGTGTGTAATAACCCACCTGCCGAATCAACTAGCCCTGAAAATGGATGGCGCTGGAGCGTCGGGCCCATACCCGGCCGTCGCCGGCAGCGAGACGCGCTTGGAGGTGCGCTCAGCGCGGCTCCCATATGATTGCGCACTGGTGTGCGTCTGGGTCGTGACAGCGTGGCACGCGAATGTCTGTGCTGCATTGGATCAGTCTCCTTTCTTTAACAGGCAAAAGCTTTATAACCCCACTAATGCCTTGCATCGTCTATATTAGATATATAACAACGGGCGGGTGCGGGCGGGTGCGGTTCTGATCAAATGTTAGGTCGGGTGGATGGCGGATGGTTGACGACTTTCTGATGCGGTTGCGGATGAAATAATTGCCTATCCGCGCATCTCTAACGCACACACACGTGAATGCAACGCATACTTGATCAACAGCGATACAGGTTACACTGAGGGTGGCCGTATAAACAACTTTAACACTGTTACAGATATACGCCACACTGTGAACCCACACCAAACAAGAATGACAAACACATTTCGGGAGAACATCTGCACCGTAACACAACATAAACACAACAGAACAAATACCCAGAACCCTTTGCAGCACTAACTCTTCCGGGAGGCCAAAATACAACCCCCGCTACCACCACACACACACACACACACACACACACACACACACACACACACACACACACACACACACACACACACACACACACACCTTGTAGCGTCCCGGAAGAGTTAGTGCTGCAAAGGGTTCTGTGAATGTGGTATTACCGCGGCACCGCCACTGTATATAATCGGCGGGCCAGCTCTAGTGTTAATTTGATATCACCTCAAGGGCCAAATGAAATTTGGCCCGCGGGCCAGAGTTTGACACCCATGCTTTAGAGGAATTAATGATAGAGTGAAAGACAATTAGGCCTATAAAGTCAACTTGTTTTTCCACTCTGCTGCTACTTGAAATGTTAATATTATCTGATCGTGCAAAGACACAAGATATCAACATTATTCAAAGAATGTAACTGTGAGCAAGTGGCAACCACCCCTTTAAAGGATGACATCACAACTTAAGGAAGGCATTCATGAAATGTTTTTACATTCTTAACAATTAGCCTTTTCCTCCGTTTAAACCCCCCCCCCCCCTGTGCCTGTGCTGTGTTTAAAGTCATTGGTGGTGGCAGCCAAGAGGTCTGCATGAGGGCCTGTCATAAGCAATCACTGGCCTGAGTCGGGGTCTTGTGCAGCAAACTAATCCAGGCACTGAAGGCAGAACGCAGCGACGGAGCGGATTAGGAAGGTTGCTCGAAAAGTAGGTTGGGTGGTCTTTTAAAGGTGTAAAAAGTGACGTACACAACAACAACTTTTCTTTATGTACCCAAGCAGAATGTTGACTTCCCACTGGTGTCCCCAGATGTTTTCTAATTCCTCTATTGGACAAAAGTGACCTTTGCTAAAAGTCATAAATGCCCTGAGAACAAACTATCACCTCCCTGACTTGTTGGCTTCACTGTTCATGACGTCAGAGAGGACAAAATAAACCCTCCTTTCTCATGGACATCAAGTACCTGGATGCACCTGTCCACCCCTTCACTAGGACAGCTTTGCGATTGCAAAAACAAAACAGCAGGCTTCGCTACACAACCTAAATAGTTTCTGCACTATCCATCCGTCTATTAGATTAGATTTATTGGTCCCCTTGGGGAAATTCATTGTCACTGCCGTACATTTAAACACTAGACATTACACATCACACAAAAAAAATAACAAAAAGACATCATACATGACTAACACACATTTACAGGCTTGTCAGACAGGTCGGCCGGGCCTGCTGTTAAGGGCGGCTATAGCTGCAGGGATAAGGCTTTTCCTGAGGCGGGCCCTCCGGAATTTGATTGTTCTGTACCTGCGCCCTGATGGTAGAGGTATGATGTATTGGTGTAGTGGGTGAGTGATATCCTGGACTATTATTTTTGCCAGTCGGGTGATGGACCTGTGGTTTATGTCTGAAATGTTGGGTGTGGGTATGCCGGTGATTTTAGCTGCTATGTTTGTAATGGGTGTGAGTTTGGTCCGGTTGGTTACAGAAAGCATGGTGAAAAAACATGTGGAACAGTACAGAAGGATGGGTTGAACAATGCTTTGGTAAAGTAATAACAGGAGATGAGGTGCAACGTATAGTCCTTTAAGTTTCCGGATGGCTGACAGTCTTTGTTGACTTCTTTTTTGAATGTCCGTGGTGTGTTGATCAAAGGTGAGTTTATTGTCCAAGGTTATGCCCAGGTATTTAAAAGTGTCAACTGTTTGAACTGTTTGTGTGTTTATGATGATGGGGTTCTGAGGTGAGGGGGGGTTGAACCATATTTCTTTTGCTTTATTGACATTGATTTCCAGATAACTGGCTGTGCATGACTCTGTGAAATGTTTGACTGTGTTATGATAGTCCAGGATGGATTGAATGTTGGAGAGGAGTGCGAGAATGGCTGTGTCATCTGAGTATTTTAAGTATGTTGTGGTGGGTGAGATGCTACGGCAGTCATTGGTGTAGAGTGTGTACAGGAAAGGGCTCAACACACATCCCTGTGGGACCCCGGTGTTGATGGTAAGCATCGGGGATGTGTTTGTCTATTATGTAAAGGCCTGTCCTCATTAAGGTCACGGGTAAGCTGGAGTTGTATGCAGATTTCAGCTGGAAAACTCCTCCTTCTACTTTATTTGACCTTCTTTCGAAGGACCCAAAATGGACTTTGTCAAACTAAATAACAAAAAGGGTGTTGCTACACAATAAGTCAGATATGTAACACTAGTATCAGAGTTTGTAGGACACGAACCCCAAGATGCAGAGAAGGCGGAAGGCGTTATACGGGAAAACATGACTTAATGTTCATAAAATGAAGGAAAAAACACAAACCAGGAACTAGGAACAGGAAACAGGATGCCAGGAAAACAGGAACTGGAAGACGAGGAACAAAAAGACAGCAAGATAAAAAACATCTACAATAAATAGCTTACCGCTACCGCTTACAGCTACACTGGCATCGACAAGTAGGAAAGACAATGGCAATGACACGACAGGTAGTGATGACAATGATCCAGCACTGACTGGAGGGGAAGGCAGGTTTAAATAGCAGCTGGCTGATTGACACCAGGTGTGGCCAGGTGCCAATCAGCCACAGCTGAGGGGAAGCAGCACTCAGGGAGACAATCAGAAATAGAAGACAAAATAAAAAGCGCTGACAGAAAACTAAGACAAACGCAGAGGAAAAACTAAAACACAGTCAAACTGTCAGGGACAAGCCTGACAACTAGTGAGCAGTCGACAATATCAAGTCATTTTTGCTCTAGAAAATGTTTTGCTTGATTCATTATTTTCTTGCTACCGTATTTTCCGCACTATTAGCCGCACCTAAAAACCACAAATTTACTCAAAAGCTGACAGTGCGGCTTGTAACCCGGTGCGCTTTATATATGGATTAATATTACGATTCATTTTCATAAAGTTTCGATCTCGCAACTTCGGTAAACAGCCGCCATCTTTTTTCCCGGTAGAACAGGAAGCGCTTCTTCTTCTACGCAAGCAACCGCCAAGGTAAGCACCCGCCCCCATAGAACAGGAAGCGCTTCTTCTTCTACTGTAAGCAACCACCCGCCCGCGTAGAAGAAGAAAAAGCGCGCGGATATACCGTACGTTTCATTTCCTTTGTGTGTTTACATCTGTAAAGACCACAAAATGGCTCCTACTAAGCGTCAGGGATCCGGTTCATGAAAAGACGCAATCTCTCCATCCGCACACGGATTACTATTTCACAGCAACTGATATTCCTGTGAACCGCACTGTGGATACAACGGGAGCACGTACGGTGAATATTCGCACCACAGGGAATGAGAAGTCATCCTTCACTGTGGTTCTAGCTTGCCATGCTAATGGCCAGAAACTTCCACCCATGGTGATATTCAAAAGGAAGACCTTGCCAAAAGAGACCTTTCCAGCCGGCGTCATCATAAAAGCTAACTCGAAGGGATGGATGGATGAAGAAAAGATGAGCGAGTGGTTAAGGTAAGTTTAAGTTTACGCGAAGAGGCCGGGTGGCTTTTTTCACGCAGCTCTGTCCATGTTGATATACGTATGTTTGTGATTGCACATTTGCGTACATTTTGGGAGTGAACAGAGTTGTTAGAACGCTGGTTTTTAATATATTATTAAAGTTTGACTGACCTATCTGACTGTTTTTTTGACATTCCTTTAGCGCAGTTAGATGCGGCTTACAACACGGGGCGGCTTATAGGTGGACAAAGTTTTGAAATATGCCGTTCATTGAAGGCGCGGCTTTTAACCCAGGGCGCCTTATGGTGCGGAAAATACGGTACTTAATGTTGTTTATTTTTAGATCAGCTGTGTGTGCGCTACCGAGTTTCAACTGTTCACAACACACTTCAAGTTCCAACACAGAATCGTATTGTGGGACCTAAAATGATTTCAAAATGCTACAATACGGAACTTTCCATTCCTCGCTTCGTTGTTTGTCTCACGAGACGCCGCCGGGATAAATAAATATGCCGTGCAATCTTTCCCGCCAATTATCCCAAGACTTCCCTTCGCTGTAGCGTGTGTGTGCGTGTGTGTGCGTGTGTGTGTGTGCGTGTAGTGCATGGTTGCACATAACAGGTTTTTGCCTTCAACAAACCCAGCAATCCCTCACCCGCCACAGTTGGCGTTCCACACGACGGCCAGCGAGGGCCAATAAGAAGTTGGAGCGCGGGCCCCTGCAGCCTGACGGACTTAAGGTCCTAAGTGTTTGGGAAACATCAATGTCAGAGCCTTTTATTGCTTTGGCTTCCTATTGCTTTTCCCTGCTTGGGGCTGAGGGGGCGGAGTCCACTTCTGGGACGCATTTGTGTTTCAGCGGTCTTGGCAATTGGAGGACCAATGACCCATGAAAGGTCACAAGTTGTTTCAAGTGAACTAATGGCTCAAATCTAGTTTTCTATCACTATACTTCTGAAGAGAGTCGGCCTCTTTCACACAGAAACATCAGAGCCTCAACATTGATCCACTTGTGCCTTTCATACAAGAAGGAAGAGCATGTTCACACAGCAGAAACCATAGACAGGTAACTACAGGACTTGCTGTAACATACTGTAGCTGTTAGTCTTCACACACACACACACACAATTGGTGTAACATACTGTAGGTCTTAGTCTTTACACACACACACAATTGGTGTAACATATGTTGTGTTAGTCTTCACACACACACAATTGCAACAGGACCGAGCAGGAGAAGTAAATATGCTCCACTACAGATGGCATCACAGACGTATCTCTCTTTCAAACTCACACAATCATTGACAAAGTGGCACAAATCTTAGTTTTCTATCAGTGACGTGGAGTCACTAGAGGCAGGTGAGGCGGGGCCTCACCTTCCATCATGGAAAGAAAAAAAAATTAAAAATATTTTTGTTTTATTAAATTGTTGTATGTATCCAGTGATTATACTATAAAGTTATTTTCCATTTAACTTCACCCGTTTTAGATTATTTTTATTTAAAATCGCTGAATTTTCACATTTGCCGTTCAAATACTGAGACTGAGATGGTGCGGTGATCAGCAGCCAGTTGAGGCACGTCACTCAGTGCCTCAACATGGATTGCGCAATGACTCGGCTAACTGCTGGCCTGCTGTGCAGTGAGACCGTATTGCTATATGAATTATATTATACATTTCCATAGTTTAGTTAGCTGAGGTATATAATGTACAGTGTATTTTGTCAACAACTGTATGTGTGTGACGTATTTATTGTGCTGAGCGATCATAAAAGGGCTGCAAAAGACGCACTGGCTGAGGCTCGCCTCCTGCACACCCGCCGTAGAATGCACGGCAACCCCTGACGGGAGTGTTATATCAACTAAAGCCCACACTTAAACTTTCCACGTGCAAGATTGAATCTATTTAAAAAAGTTATTTCATAAGAAGCCAAAAAGTGCAAAAACAATAATGTTCGTGTTGGAGGAGTTGTGAATGACTGCAGGGCCACAACATTAGGTACACCTGCAGACTGCAGGTGTACCTAATTCACAACTCCTCCAACACGAACATTATTGTTTTTGCACTTTTTGGCTTCTTATTAAATAACTTTTGTAACCTATTTTCATGGGCTTTCCTCTTTGTGATGTTAAGTTCCTGTTATGCGCTGTTATACAGTATATGCCTTGAGCTCTTATTTTGAAGGCGCTAAGAGCGGAAGTGATGTCACGTTGCAGAGGTTTTTGAAAGAAGGTAAATAAAGTGGTCCTCGTGTAAACTGGAGCCTCCGTGTTTGTTATTTTGTAGTTTCATACAGTATAGGCCACATTTATAAACCCTCGGTTACACTTTTTTAAATAGATTCAATCTTGCACGTGGAAAGTTGAAGTGAGGGCTTTAGTTATAAATAAATGATAAATGGGTTATACTTGTATAGCGCTTTTCTACCTTCAAGGTACTCAAAGCGCTTTGACACTATTTCCACATTCACCCATTCACACACACATTCACACACTGATGGAGGGAGCTGCCATGCAAGGCGCTAGCCAGCAGCCATCAAGAGCAAGGGTGAAGTGTCTTGATCACCCCCTGGTAGGTAAGGGGAGCAGTGGGCAGCAGCGGTGCAGCGCCCGGGAATCATTTTTGGTGATTTAACCCCCAATTCCAAGCCTTGATGCTGAGTGGCAAGCAGGGAAGAATGCTGGTATGAGCTTTTAAACATAACCCGTTAACTGCTGCCAATCAAATGGTGAATAAGATACTCTTTAGGGTTCATATGTTTGTAAATGTGACTGTGATGAAGTCAGTGCCTCACCAGCCATCAACCTCACCGCACGTCACTGTTTTCTATAATACAGTATGAATGTATGTAAATAGTGTTGTGTATTTAGGAGGGTTCTAATCTTTTAATGGCTATTAAGTAGAGGAGACACAGACATCAGTATGGATCTACGTTAGATTTATTTTGACACTCACATGTAAGAAAATGTGCCACAGTGTCAATTCCGGTTTTTCAACAATCCCTAATTCTTTGGAATCTAAATATATATTCATGTGTTATATATAGACTATTATTTGTGCACTATTGACAAGTGATGCACTGTAAATTTGGTCATCTTCTGATATTATATATATATATATATATATATATACATATATATACATATATATATATATACATATATATATATATATATATATATATATATATATATATATATATATATATATATATATATATATATATTAGGGCTGTGAATCTTTGGGTGTCCCACGATTCGATTCAATATCGATTCTTGGGGTCACGATTCGATTATAAATCGATTTTTTTTTTCGATTCAACACGATTCTCGATTCAAAAACGATTTTTTTCCCCGATTCAAAAGGATTGTCTATTCATTCAATACATAGGATTTCAGCAGGATCTACCCCAGTCTGCTGACATGCAAGCAAAGTAAAAAGCTTTTATAATTGTAAAGGACAATGTTTTATCAACTGATTGCAATAATGTAAATTTGTTTTAATTATTAAAAGAACCAAAAATATGACTTATTTTATCTTTGTGAAAATATTGGACACAGTGTGTTGTCAAGCTTATGAGATGCGATGCAAGTGTAAGCCACTGTGACACTATTGTTCTTTTATTTTTTATAAATGTCTAATGATAATGTCAATGAGGGATTTTTAATCACTGCTATGTTGAAATTGTAACTAATATTGATACTGTTGTTGATAATATTCATTTTTGTTTCACTACTTTTGGTTTGTTCTGTGTCGTGTTTGTGTCTCCTCTCAATTGCTCTGTTTATTGCACTTCTGAGTGTTGCTGGGTCATCTTTGCTTTTGGAATTGGATTGCATTGTTATGGTATTGCTGTGTATTGTTTTGTTGGATTGATTAATTTAAAAAAAAAGAAAAGAAAAAAAAATTAATAAAAAAAAATAAAAAATCGATTTAAAAAAAAATGAGAACCGATTCTGAATCGCACAACGTGAGAATCGCGATTCAAATTCGAATCGATTTTTTTCCCACACCCCTAATATATATATATATATACAGGTAAAAGCCAGTAAATTAGAATATTTTGAAAAACTTGATTTATTTCAGTAATTGCATTCAAAAGGTGTAACTTGTACATTATATTTATTCATTGCACACAGACTGATGCATTCAAATGTTTATTTCATTTAATTTTGATGATTTGAAGTGGCAACAAATGAAAATCCAAAATTCCGTGTGTCACAAAATTAGAATATTACTTAAGGCTAATACAAAAAAGGGATTTTTAGAAATGTTGGCCAACTGAAAAGTATGAAAATGAAAAATATGAGCATGTACAATACTCAATACTTGGTTGGAGCTCCTTTTGCCTCAATTACTGCGTTAATGCGGCGTGGCATGGAGTCCATGAGTTTCTGGCACTGCTCAGGTGTTATGAGAGCCCAGGTTGCTCTGATAGTGGCCTTCAACTCTTCTGCGTTTTTGGGTCTGGCATTCTGCATCTTCCTTTTCACAATACCCCACAGATTTTCTATGGGGCTAAGGTCAGGGGAGTTGGCGGGCCAATTTAGAACAGAAATACCATGGTCCGTAAACCAGGCACGGGTAGATTTTGCGCTGTGTGCAGGCGCCAAGTCCTGTTGGAACTTGAAATCTCCATCTCCATAGAGCAGGTCAGCAGCAGGAAGCATGAAGTGCTCTAAAACTTGCTGGTAGACGGCTGCGTTGACCCTGGATCTCAGGAAACAGAGTGGACCGACACCAGCAGATGACATGGCACCCCAAACCATCACTGATGGTGGAAACTTTACACTAGACGTCAGGCAACGTGGATCCTGTGCCTCTCCTGTCTTCCTCCAGACTCTGGGACCTTGATTTCCAAAGGAAATGCAAAATTTGCATGGTTGGGTGATGGTTTGGGGTGCCATGTCATCTGCTGGTGTCGGTCCACTCTGTTTCCTGAGATCCAGGGTCAACGCAGCCGTCTACCAGCAAGTTTTAGAGCACTTCATGCTTCCTGCTGCTGACCTGCTCTATGGAGATGGAGATTTCAAGTTCCAACAGGACTTGGCGCCTGCACACAGCGCAAAATCTACCCGTGCCTGGTTTACGGACTATGGTATTTCTGTTCTAAATTGGCCCGCCAACTCCCCTGACCTTAGCCCCATAGAAAATCTGTGGGGTATTGTGAAAAGGAAGATGCAGAATGCCAGACCCAAAAACGCAGAAGAGTTGAAGGCCACTATCAGAGCAACCTGGGCTCTCATAACACCTGAGCAGTGCCAGAAACTCATCGACTCCATGCCACGCCGCATTAACGCAGTAATTGAGGCAAAAGGAGCTCCAACCAAGTATTGAGTATTGTACATGCTCATATTTGTCATTTTCATACTTTTCAGTTGGCCAACATTTCTAAAAATCCCTTTTTTGTATTAGCCTTAAGTAATATTCTAATTTTGTGACACACGGAATTTTGGATTTTCATTTGTTGCCACTTCAAATCATCAAAATTAAATGAAATAAACATTTGAATGCATCAGTCTGTGTGCAATGAATAAATATAATGTACAAGTTACACCTTTTGAATGCAATTACTGAAATAAATCAAGTTTTTCAAAATATTCTAATTTACTGGCTTTTACCTGTATATATATATATATATGCTGTATGTTCAAATGTTTCAGCAGGTACTTGTGCAGACCCTTTCCAAAGAAATTGATTATCATGGAAAAGTGTATTTATATCCATGATTCCATTCAAAACGTTAAGCTTCCATAGATTCTACAAAACCCAGAACCAGTGACGTTGTCATGTTGTGTAAATCGTTAAAAAAAAAAAAAAAAAAACAGAATACAATGACTCGCTAATCCTTTTCAACCAAACCTTAACGTTCAAACTGGAAAACTTTGTTATTTTTTTGCAAATATTAGCTCATTTGGAATTTGATGCCTGCAACATGTTTCAAAAAAGCTGGCACGAGTGGCAAAAAAGAGTGAGAGCGTTAAGGAATGCTCATCAAAGACTTATTTGGAACATCCCACAGGTGAACAGGCTAATTGGGAACAGGTGGGTGCCATGATTGGGTATAAAAGTAGATTTCATGAAATGCTCACTCATTCACAAACAAGGACGAGGCGAGGATATCACCACATGGAACACTTCAGAAAACCACTGTCAGTAACTACAGTTGGTCGCTACATCTGTAAGTGCAAGTTAAAACTCTACTATACAAAGCAAAAGCCATTTATCAACAACACCCAGAAACGCCGCCGGCTTCGCTGGGCCTGAGCTCATCTAAGATGGACTGATGCAAAGTGGAAAAGTGTTCTGTGGTCTGACGAGTCCACATTTCAAATTGTTTTTGGAAACTGTGGACGTCGTGTCCTCCGGACCAAAGAGGAAAAGAAGCATGGGGACTGTTCTAGGGTGAAAGTGTAAAAGGCAGCATGTGTGATGGTATGGGGGTGTATTAGTGCCCAAGACATGGGTAACTTACACATCTGTGAAGGCACCATTAATGCTGAAAGGTACATACAGCTTTTGGAGCAACATATGTTGCCATTCCAGCAACGTTATCGTGGACGCCCCTGCTTATTTCAGCAAGACAATGCCAAGCCAGGTGTTACAACTGCGTGAATTCATAGAAAAAGAGTGTGGGTACTAGACTGGCCTGCCTGTAGTCCAGACATTGAAAATGTGTGAAGGCTAAAATATGAGAAGGGAGACTGTTGAACAACTTAAGCTGTACATCAAGCAAGAATGGGAAAGAATTCCACTTCAAAAATGTGTCTCTTCAGTTCCCAAACCTTTACTGAGTGTTGTTAAAAGGAAAGGCCATGTAACACACTGGTAAAAATGCCTTTTTTGCAATGTGTTGCTGCCATTCAATTCTAACTTCATGATTATTTGCAAATATAAAAGAAGTTTGTCAGTGTGAACATGAAATATCTTGTCTTTGCAGTCTATTCAATTGAATATAAGTTGAAAAGGATTTGTTGTATTCTCTTTTTATTTACCATTTACACAACCTGACAACTTCACTGCTTTTGTAGGTTCAAGTCCCACAACTTAAACAATTTCAAGTATTTAGTTGTTTATTTGTACATCATTTGAGTATCGAGCTCATAAAACCCACAAAAACAGGACTTCAGAAAATGAGACAATTGAACCAAAGTCAAGCAAATGAATGACAAGCTGTGCCAGTTTAGTAGCTGAGTATAGTGAGGAACTCACTTTCAAACATTCATGCCCTATCAAATTTGGTCGGACTTCTTCACACTATTCTCATTTTTTGAAATCCTGTTTTTGTGGGTTTTATGAGCTCGAAGCCCAAATGATGTACAAATAAACAACTAAATACGTGAAATTGTTTAAGTTGTTGGCCCTGAATCTATCATTTATGGAAGTTGAATGTTTTGAATGGAATTATGGAAATAAATACACTTTTCCATGATATTTTAATTTTTTTGGAAAGGGTCTGTATGTATGTTGTCCTTGCAGCTTTGCAATTATTACAAGTAGCGCTGTTGTCATTTTCTTCTTCGGAGCGTTTCTGCCGCCAACGGCGCCGTGTTGCTGTCGGACGTCAACTCGCACGCTGCGTGATGACCTCGTTTCCCACCGCAGCGACTAAGAGAAGAGAATCCTTTTGGGGGAAAAAATGGCGAGCGATTCCAAGGAATTGATTCCCTGGGAAAAAATTCTGAACAAGAACTGGTTTTTGATTCCCATCCCAAGTTTTACTGTTGACTCATTTCATGTTGCAGGTGTGTGTGTGTGTGTGTGTGTGTGTTTGCTGAAAGACACACACTCTGACTCATAGAGGAGATATCACGTCATGTCAGCCATCCATGCATCCATTCATCCCCACTGTCCAGAGATTTGCTTCCCGTAAGGGGTGATGGACGGATGGGCAGCGCCTGAAGAGCTGCAGCCTGCCACCATGGCCCCCCACTCCCTCCCCTCTGTTGCTAGATATCTGGAGATGTATGTTGTAATATGTATACAGGTAAAAGCCAGTAAATTAAAATATTTTGAAAAACTTGATTTATTTCAGTAATTGCATTCAAAAGGTGTAACTTGTACATTATATTTATTCATTGCACACAGACTGATGCATTCAAATGTTTATTTCATTTAATTTTGATGATTTGAAGTGGCAACAAATGAAAATCCAAAATTCCGTGTGTCACAAAATTAGAATATTACTTAAGGCTAATACAAAAAAGGGATTTTTAGAAATGTTGGCCAACTGAAAAGTATGAAAATGAAAAATATGAGCATGTACAATACTCAATACTTGGTTGGAGCTCCTTTTGCACGGGTAGATTTTGCGCTGTGTGCAGGCGCCAAGTCCTGTTGGAACTTGAAATCTCCATCTCCATAGAGCAGGTCAGCAGCAGGAAGCATGAAGTGCTCTAAAACTTGCTGGTAGACGGCTGCGTTGACCCTGGATCTCAGGAAACAGAGTGGACCGACACCAGCAGATGACATGGCACCCTAAACCATCACTGATGGTGGAAACTTTACACTAGACTTCAGGCAACGTGGATCCTGTGCCTCTCCTGTCTTCCTCCAGACTCTGGGACCTCGATTTCCAAAGGAAATGCAAAATTTGCATGGTTGGGTGATGGTTTGGGGTGCCATGTCATCTGCTGGTGTCGGTCCACTCTGTTTCCTGAGATCCAGGGTCAACGCAGCCGTCTACCAGCAAGTTTTAGAGCACTTCATGCTTCCTGCTGCTGACCTGCTCTATGGAGATGGAGATTTCAAGTTCCAACAGGACTTGGCGCCTGCACACAGCGCAAAATCTACCCGTGCCTGGTTTACGGACCATGGTATTTCTGTTCTAAATTGGCCCGCCAACTCCCCTGACCTTAGCCCCATAGAAAATCTGTGGGGTATTGTGAAAAGGAAGATGCAGAATGCCAGACCCAAAAACGCAGAAGAGTTGAAGGCCACTATCAGAGCAACCTGGGCTCTCATAACACCTGAGCAGTGCCAGAAACTCATCGACTCCATGCCACGCCGCATTAACGCAGTAATTGAGGCAAAAGGAGCTCCAACCAAGTATTGAGTATTGTACATGCTCATATTTTTCATTTTCATACTTTTCAGTTGGCCAACATTTCTAAAAATCCCTTTTTTGTATTAGCCTTAAGTAATATTCTAATTTTGTGACACACGGAATTTTGGATTTTCATTTGTTGCCACTTCAAATCATCAAAATTAAATGAAATAAACATTTGAATGCATCAGTCTGTGTGCAATGAATAAATATAATGTACAAGTTACACCTTTTGAATGCCATCCATCCATCCATCTTCTTCCGCTTATCCGAGGTCGGGTCGCGGGGGCAGCAGCCTAAGCAGGGAAGCCCAGACTTCCCTCTCCCCAGCCACTTCGTCCAGCTCCTCCCGGTGGATCCCGAGGCGTTCCCAGGCCAGCCGGGAGACATAGTCTTCCCAACGTGTCCTGGGTCTTCCCCGTGGCCTCCTACCGGTCGGACGTGCCCGAAACACCTCCCGAGGGAGGCGTTCGGGTGGCATCCTGACCAGATGCCCGAACCACCTCATCTGGCTCCTCTCGATATGGATAGGAATGCAATTACTGAAATAAATCAAGTTTTTCAAAATATTCTAATTTACTGGCTTTTACCTGTATGTGCTTTGCTATGGAGGTTTTTTCCCACTCCAGACTGGAACCCCTTAGGAGCCCAGTCTAGATTGTATTGTTTTTTACTCATCCTTCCCCAGCGTTATACCTGTTTCTCATCTTTTACGGGGCGCCTTGTGGCGACCCATCAGCGTTCCTGTTCTGTAACCTTGTACACTGTTTGTTTGTCTAGTCTTGAACGGGTTTGTGCTGAAAACAAAGTTTTGTTGTACTTGTGCAATGACAATAAAGACCTACCTACCTAAACGTGTGCACACACACACACACACACACACACACAGCCCCAGAGGTTGATACCTCACTTCCCAACACAGCATTTCCTGAAACTGATGACCGCTAGAATGTGCGCTGCGGCCTGACCCGAGGTGAAAGCGGGAAAACGAAGCCGTGACCTTACAAAAAGTATGTAAACACTACAAAAGCAAAAAGACATAAATGTAGTGTGTAATATACATACATTGTTGCATGGATGAAAAGAAAACATATCAAGTTTCTACTGGGGGGATCTTTTAGGGAGACGTTTAAGAGCGACCGCAACTTTTCTTCGACGTCCGCCGCAAAGGCCGTGAAGGCTTGGCGGAGCCTGAGAAGAAAAACACAAGTTTGATAGGAGAGGGAAAAGTGTGGTTGCCTTGATTATTTGTCTCCTCCAAGCAGGATGGAAAAAGTGGGCAAGAAATATGACAACGAGATGAAGGCTGAACACGCAGCATTGCCATGTTGGTCAGTAATAGTTGGTGTGTGTGTGTGTGTGTGTGTGTGTGTGTGTGTGTGTGTGTGTGTGTGTGTGTGTGTGTGTGTGTGTGTGTGTGTGTGTGTGTGTGTGTTAGTGACACGCCTTTATGGCTTTATCCAGCTAAAGTCAAGGGGGGGGGAGAGCCAACAAGGACATTTCCACTTAATCCAAACACTACACTTAACGTATCATTGTCACTCGCTGTGGAAATGAGAGCAAAAAAAGATGAAATGTTGAAAGAAAAAGAAAAAGTTGGAGTGGAGGTCCAGTGAGGAGGAGTGGTGTTGCAACAGCGCCTTCCGCTGGTCGCAGAGAGAACTGCGTGAGATTACTTTCATCAACTTCATGAAAATGTTTAAATAGAAAACAAATCTGATTAATCACACTTTTGAATTTGGAATAATTATGATTAAAACATGTTATTAATTGCTTGTATGATTCAAAATAACTTGAATAAAGTGACAAATATAATTTTGTTGTCAGAATGTCATACCGTATTTTCCGCACTATTAGCCGCACCTAAAAACCACAAATTTACTCAAAAGCTGACAGTGCGGCTTATAACCCGGTGCGCTTTATATATGGATTAATATTAAGATTCATTTTCATAAAGTTTCGGTCTCGCAACTACGGTAAACAGCCGCCATCTTTTTTCCCCGTAGAAGAGGAAGTGCTTCTTCTTCTACGCAAGCAACCGCCAAGGTAAGCACCCGCCCCCATAGAACAGGAAGCGCTTCTTCTTCTACTGTAAGCAACCACCCGCCCGCGTAGAAGAAGAAGAAGGGCGCGGATATTACGTTTCATTTCCTTTGTGTGTTTACATCTGTAAAGACCACAAAATGGCTCCTACTAAGCGACAGGTTTCCGGTTCATGAAAAGACGCAATCTCTCCATCCGCACACGGACTACTATTTCACAGCAACTGCCTAAAGACTTTCAAGAAAAGCTGGCTACTTTCCGTGCATATTGTAAAAACAAGATAGCTGAAAAAAAGATCCGGCCAGAGAACATTATCAACATGGACGAGGTTCCACTGACTTTTGATATTCCTGTGAACCGCACTGTGGATACAACGGGAGCACGTACGGTGAATATTCGCACCACAGGGAATGAGAAGTCATCCTTCACTGTGGTTCTAGCTTGCCATGCTAATGGCCAGAAACTTCCACCCATGGTGATATTCAAAAGGAAGACCTTGCCAAAAGAGACCTTTCCAGCCGGCGTCATCATAAAAGCTAACTCGAAGGGATGGATGGATGAAGAAAAGATGAGCGAGTGGTTAAGGTAAGTTTACGCGAAGAGGCCGGGTGGCTTTTTTCACGCAGCTCCGTCCATGTTGATATACGACTCCATGCGCGCCCACATCACGCTGGTTTTTAATATATTATTAAAGTTTGACTGACCTATCTGACTGTTTTTTTGACATTCCTTTAGCGCAGTTAGATGCGGCTTATAACACGGGGCGGCTTATAGGTGGACAAAGTTTTGAAATATGCCGTTCATTGAAGGCGCGGCTTATAACCCAGGGCGGCTTATGGTGCGGAAAATACGGTACATTCATTTATTTTTTTACGTTTTACCTAAATAGCCATCAGTTATCATGTGTTTATCATTTACACAAACAATATACATAATGTATTTATGGTTTATAGGTTTCCTAATAATGATATTGTTCCTCAAAACAAGCTCCATTATCAGAATAGATAAGAATATCCCAAGAAAGTAAAACTTTCTTCATTGTGTTATTTTTCAAAGAGCTATCATTTCTTAGGACACGAGACACAAAACGTATATAAACGCCTCTTTTGTAAAGCAACAAACATATGATGTTGTTTATTGCATCGTAGATTTGGCAAATATTACAATAAAAATGCTGACATGAAAAAACTGGCAAAATAATTGCATCCTGTAAATGAAAGTATTTTGTAAACGGACGGATATCAGGAACTAAAATAAAGCGTGTTTTTGGTGTCAATTAAATATAATTTTTTTCTAAATTCAAAAAAGTAAATTTAAAGCTGAAAGTATTAACATTACTATTAATAATATTATTATTACCAACATAACTAGTATTATTCTCATCATTATTACTGTCAGTGTTTGTGCTATAGACTCAATTTGCTTCAAAAAAGATAATTATTTTTGTTGTAAATCGGATATATGTACAATATATTTTTTTTTCATCTTAATTTTTTTTACATTTTTTTATTGCACCTTATATTTGGCAAACATTACAGTTGTAATACCTAACCCTCATGATAAAAAACAGTAGTGTAGTTTGAACAAAAAACAACAACACTGTCTTATATAATAAAAGAAATACAAAATATATTTCAATTAAACAGAGCAAACTATTGCATTGTTTAAAGGAAAGTATTTTGTAGACAAAAGTTAATAATTAAAATATTCTTGTTGGTTATATATATTGTTTTAAATTCTAAATAAATAAATAAATCATATTTACAGTAACAATTATTCATTTATTATTAGTGTTTGTACTATAGCGGTGACTCTCAAACTAGTGGTAAGCCAAATAATCACTTAATGAAATATTCAAACACAGTGTTACTGTTCAAACTGTGTAATACTACAATAGCCAAAAATATTAAATAGACTTATAAAAAAATAAAACTTTTCCTTGTTTTCAATACATACTTAAGCCTACTACGCTACTGTATTTTAACATTAGTCATTATGGTGGTACTTAATGAATACTTAGGTCTACTACACTACTGTATTTAATGTTGTCATTATGGTGGTACTTAATGAATACTTAGGTCTACTACACTACTGTATTTAATGTTGTCATTATGGTGGTACTTAATGAATACTTAGGTCTACTACACTACTGTATATTAATGGTGGTAGTTGGTGATTAAAGTCTGCACTCTGCTAAATGCTACATTTGCCTAATGTGACACACAATTGAAATGATGTATTTTGATTATTGAACAATTCATTTTAAATATTTTTATATCAATTAGGACCATTTGAAGCAGTTATAAATAATGACCTATTGTCACTTTTATGCCACCAAACTTTATAGAACGCCATAACTGAAAAATGTCCTAAAATTGACAAAACAGTTTTGTTGCGATATGGCGTGTTGGTCATGTGACGTCTCCCCCCTTCACCCCCTCCCCCCTTCACCGCTTCACCCCCTCGCCCTCCCTCGCCCCCTCGCCAGCCTCCACACATCTCCGACTTTGACAGCGAATGGAATAAAAAAGTCCCATAAAAACTACAGTAGTGCTCTGAAGGACACTTTACGCCACACACACACAAACACACGCACACACACACACACACACACACACACACACACACACACACACACACACACACACACACACACACACACACACACACACACACACACACACACACACACACACACACTATATAATGACATGAAAGGCGTGTCCTTTCAGCACGAGGGGAGACTTTATTTGGGCACTTATTAGTCCCGTTTGCCGCTGGTGCTGAACCACGGGGGTCGGAGCGGGGGTCCTGTCATTAGCAAGTGTGGCCCCTGTTAGCGGCAGCCTGGGGAGGAAGCATCTCTTCTTCCATGATGGCATGGACTGTGTCAGGAGGAATATTGATTTGCAGTCAATACTTCAGAGAAGATGGCAGAAGTCACAAATCTTTACACTCCTTTAAACTTTCTTCTCCGTCAGAGCGGGAACTCTTTTTATTTGGAGGTCAGATCTTACTAGTACACGTTTATATCCCAGGATTTAGTTCTTCTATTGGAGCAAGAACCGTATGGATTTTGAAGGTCAAATCACACAAAACTGCTGACGTGGAAAAGTTCAAGAGAGGCCATTTTTAACAAACTTCCTTCCAAGTTTCACCAGCTCTCGTTTTTATTTGTTCTGTTAGAGCGCTTCAGGTCCTACCTGTCAGTGTAGATGCATAACATGGAGATATGTAACATGTACATACATAAACATGGACTTTTGTCGAGGCTAAAACCAATTATTCATGTTTACGTTCATTCTTCTAGGGAACTCTGCTTCCACATACAAACCTTTCAGTCTATGAACCATGTTTAAGAACCACTTAGATCGTAAATGGAGGTTACACTGTACTTCCTAGTGTAAGGTAGAGATATTTTGACTCATGCAGTAGAGATGCGCGGATAGGCAATTATTTCATCCGCAACCGCATCAGAAAGTCGTCAACCATTTGCCATCCACCCGATCTAACATTTGATCAGAACCGCACCCGCCCGCACCCGCCCGTTGTTATATATCTAATATAGACGATGCAAGGCATTAGTGAGGTTATAAAGCTTTTGCCTGTTAAAGAAAGGAGACTGATCCAATGCAGCACAGACATTCGCGTGCCACGCTGTCACGACCCAGACGCACACCAGTGCGCAATCATATGGGAGCCGCGCTGAGCGCACCTCCAAGCGCGTCTCGCTGCCGGCGACGGCCGGGAATGGGCCCGACGCTCCAGCGCCGTCCATTTTCAGGGCTAGTTGATTCGGCAGGTGGGTTGTTACACACTCCTTAGCGGGTTCCGACTTCCATGGCCACCGTCCTGCTGTCTATATCAACCAGGGTGAGCCCCACCCCTTTCGTGAGCGCACTGCGCGCGGAGTGACCCCTGTTACGCGCCCCCGGCAACAGGGGTGGCGGGCAGGTAAGCTGCGCGGGCGGAGCGCGCGGAGTGACCCCTGTTACGAGCCCCCGGCCACGGGGGTGGCGGGCAGGTAAGCTGCTTACCTGCTGCGCGTGACGCCGGCCGCGGCGAAGGCGGACGAGGCAGGGTGTCGGTGCGGTGGGCGCGGTGGTGACCCTGGACGTGCGTCGGGTCCTTCTCGCGGATCGCCTCAGCTACGGCTCCCGGTGGGGCCCTCTCGGGGGAAGGGGCCTCGGTCCCGGACCCCGGCGAGGCGTCCCTTCTCCGCTCCGTAAAAGTGTCCATCTCTTTTTTTTCTTTTCTTCTGTTGTGGCATATGCTGCAGGTGCCTGCTCGTTTTTCGTATGTGGGTAACAACATTTAACTATGTATATATATTTACCAATTGGTTTAACTGCCACCCGCCTGAATCTATTTAAAATCTAATTTTTTTTTATTTCAACCGCCCGACCCGACCCGACCCGCGGATAAAATCTAATTTTTTTAAATTTCATCCGCCCGATCCGCGGATAATCCGTGGACTCCGCGGTTGTGCCCGCAAACTGCGCATCTCTATCATGCAGGATTATCGTTCGTGGATAATCCAAATAATGAATGATTATAATAATTATTATCACTATCATAAGGGTAAGTCATAACAATGTAGTGATGCCTGTGTTTTGAACCTTAATCAAGGGTCCTTGAATACACCACAAATACGTGCTGTAAGATGCAAAACTGAAACTTAAACAAAACTTTGTCCGATACTACAAAAAATATGTTTAAGAGCTATCAATGATTGTTCTCACTTTGTGACATCTCTGTCGAGTGAACAATGCTGGGATGAACCGTTTTGCATTTTTGTGTCGGTTGTGTTACACATTCCTAACTTTGACCGCAAAATTGAATTCATCTGAACTTTTGTGACTGACACAATAAAATGACAGGAAAAAAAAAATCTAATCTTGTGGTCCCTGAGTGTCATGTCTGTGTGATCATGTTTTGTTTTAGTCATGTTCGGTTTTGTTTTTGGACTTTTTGTGCACTTTTGTTTGTTTTGTCACCATAGCAACCATTAGTTTTCACCTGTCACGTCACGCACCTGTTTTCACTAATCATGTCTGTAGTATTTAAGTTCATTGTTTTCAGTTTGTCTTTCTGGCGACAACCGCATTCATACCCCTGTCACACTCTGTTTACCTCTGCGCACTTCATGCCATGTCCAAATAAGTTTTTTTTGACTCATGCCACAGTTAGCGACTTTTGTTCATGTCCTTAGTTTTTTTGCCCACGTGCAAGTATTTGTTTCAATTGTCAAGTTTGTACTTCCGCCTTGTGCGCGCCTTTTGTTTGTTTCTTTTGTTATAGTAAAATTCAATATGTATTCGCCTGCAAGTCATATCTGGTCCAAATCTTTTGCACCTCGGGAGAACAAACCACGCCACAGTCCAAGTCATGACACCGAGTGGTTGTGGTGATAAACGAGCGCATAGACGTCTGTGTGAAAGTGTAGCACAAAGTCCGAGGGTAGAAACGAGCGACAGGGAGTCCACTCCACAATGTTTAGGCTCTGGAGCCCAAAGCTCTAACAGAGGCGGGAACACCGCCTGTGTGAAAGGGTACAAGGGGAAAATATTGGAACAAGGGTGTGAAGTTTCTCCTACCCTGTTGTGTATTTGAACCAAGATGTTGGCCCATCTAACCCTCACAAGGCAGTTGCTTCAAGTAGCCCCTTTCACACAGCCTGGTGTATGCCGTCTCACTGTTCTGCAGAACCAGCAACAAAGAATAAGGAACACAGAAACCTGTTAGGCTTTGGAGGTATGAGAGCTGTAACATGCCTGTGTGAATTATATTTATATAGCACTTTTCTCTAGTGACTCAAAGCACTTTTACACAGTGAAAGCCAATATCTAAGTTACATTTAAAGCAGTGTGGGTGGCACTGGGAGCAGGTGGGTAAAGTGTCTTGCCCAAGGACACAACGGTAGAGACTAGGATGGCGGAAGTGGGGATCGAACCTGGAACCCTCAAGTTGCTGGCACGGCCGCTCTACAAACCGAGCTATACCGCCCCTGTGTGAAAGGGTATTCCACAAGGCCAGGACCAGGGTGTGGCCTTTCTTTTGGCCAAAAAAACATCAAATCTACAAAGCAACTACTGCTCACAAAATAGAGAAAAAGCTGTAATGTGCATGCCAGACCAATAGATGGCAGTGCAACATGTCCTCAGCAGGCTCGTTCAACCCTAAATTCAGCACTTTTTTAATCTGTTTTCAAGCACTTCTCAAATCTAGCATGCTGCCAACTATTATAGACGAAAAATCACTTCCTTTTTAAACAATTGCCAACATTTGTCAAAAGCAGGGCCGGCCCGTGGCATAGGCCGTATAGGCAAATGCTAAGGGCGCCGTCCATCAGGGGGCGCCATGCCAGTGCCACAAATGTTGGAGAAAAAAAAAAAGAGAAAAAAAAGTTGTTACTATTATTTCTAAATACAAAAAATAATCTCACGTTAATTAAAATGCAAAGTAAAGCCTATTTAATAGAAATATTATTTGTTACAACATTACGCCCCCCCTCCTCCCCACGCACGGTGCGCCCCCTCCCTTCCCGTATCATGACTCTTTTTGGACGTCACCACATCAAAAAATCAACACAAGATGTCAAAACGGCCAAAACTGTCAGGTGCCCAGGGAAGGAAAAAGAGAAAAGAAGAGGAGAAACAAGAAAAGACAGAGGTAGCAGGTAGGTAACGTTAGCCTACATGAAATTATTTGTCTGTTACAGAATGTGATAGTAACCTGGCTTTTTAGCATTAAGCTAATGTTACATGATTCGGCAATTGCTAATCAATAAATAGCTAGTTCTGTTTTAACGTCGGGTTAATATTGTGGAGGGGGCTAAATTGTTATGGAAAATAATAATGTAACGTTAGGTAATTACAGTACTCCCACCTTACATTCCTCAGGGACATTTGTATTAGATCTTTTAAGCAGGTGTTTTTTGTTTATATTGTTATTGCCTTCTGGTTAGCTAATGTTTGCCCTGCAGGTAATAGTCACTTTTCCACCCCTTTATATATTAGGTATAGTTGTAAGTAAAAAAAAAAAAAGGTCAAAGACAAAGCTATTCGGGTTCTTGTGAGTATATACACTTCACTGCCGATGTGGGGGGGCGCCACCTAAAATCTTGCCTAGGGCGCCAGATTGATTAGGGCCGGGCCTGGTCAAAAGAGACACGGTTTAAAAAGAGACATTTTCCTGAGGACTGTAAGCTGGCAGTGCCGTGATATCTGAGTACAGTGCACAAGACACAGTGTACCAGATACAGTGTACAAGACACAGTGTACAAGATACAGTGTACAAGATACAATGTACAAGACACAGTGTACAAGATACAGTGTACAAGATACAATGTACAAGACACAGTGTACAAGATACAGTGTACAAGACAAGCATGTGGAGGCCACACAGACAAAAAGTCAATTTGTTCGGAGCAGCGTCCGCACAAAAGGCGGCGGTTGCTCGGCACACGGAGAGGCCCCCACATTAAGGGGCCAGGGGCCGTGATGCATGCGTCTCTGCCGCCACTTCCCCCCTGCGGTGCTTTCTTTATGGTTTATCTCCAGCCAGCTTGGGGAAAGAGGAAAGTAATTAAGAGCCGCCTGCAGGTGGCCAGCGCTGACTTTTACTGGTGTGAGGAAGAAGAAGAGGAGGTGGTCGGGTCACATGATGTCAGGCGCCCAAAGCTGCTGCCGTGAGAGTCGGGCTAGCAACTTGATGGAACTTTGTTTACGCCCACCTGGAATTATTATTTCAAGCAAACAAAAGTAACCCAAATACTTACAAAAACACTCATTCCTCGCCACTTTGCACAAAGAAATTGGCAATTTCACTCGAGTGCAGATTTTTTTAAAGCATCCATCCACCCATTTTCTACCGCTTGTTCCTTTAAAATCGTTTTTAATCATTTATTTTATATTGGTTGTATATGTATTTATTTTTAGTTTTTAGTCAATCATTGGTGGAGCTAAGGATAATATTTGAATATTGTTTTTAATATTGTTGTGCAGCACTTTGGAAACATTTTGTTGTTTAAATGTGTTATATAAATAAAGTGGATTGGATTGGATCTCAGCTGCATTCGGGCGGAAGGCGGCGTACACCCTGGACAAGTCGCCACCTCATCGCAGGGCTTTTTTAAAGCATGTTAAATGTATTTATTTATTCATTTTCAAGCATAAAAATGGCTACATGAACAAAAGAGATCAATACTATAGTAGTGTTGACCACTAGAGGAGATCAAACCAATCAGAGCGTGCTGTTTAGTATCGTGGCCACTGATTGGCTCAGCCTGAAGCAGCATTAATGTACTGGATTAAAGAGTGCGAAGGTGACTATTCATAATGGAAAAATAACTATTTACAAGGTCTTAAACAACGTTTTATTCTCTAGCAATGAACATATTTGATTAATAATTCCTACTTTGTGGAAAATAATTTGTCAGGCCAGGAACCAATTACTGTTTATTAATGTTAAAGAAATACAATTAAAGTAAAATTACTACTGATTGTATTGGTTGTTTTTTTTCCACAACATAAATGAACAAAAAGAATGTTGCAGGCTCGAGTTGGCCCCTAACCTGGTAAGCAGTAGAACATAAATGAATCAAATATGATTACCGTATTTTCCGCACTATTAGCCGCACCTAAAAACCACAAATTTACTCAAAAGCTGACAGTGCGGCTTATAACCCGGTGCGCTTTATATATGGATTAATATTAAGATTCATTTTCATAAAGTTTCGGTCTCGCAACTACGGTAAACAGCCGCCATCTTTTTTCCCCGTAGAAGAGGAAGTGCTTCTTCTTCTACGCAAGCAACCGCCAAGGTAAGCACCCGCCCCCATAGAACAGGAAGAGCTTCTTCTTCTACTGTAAGCAACCACCCGCCCGCGTAGAAGAAGAAAAAGCGCGCGGATATTACGTTTCATTTCCTTTGTGTGTTTACATCTGTAAAGACCACAAAATGGCTCCTACTAAGCGACAGGGTTCCGGTTCATGAAAAGACGCAATCTCTCCATCTGCACACGGACTACTATTTCACAGCAACTGCCTAAAGACTTTCAAGAAAAGCTGGCTACTTTCCGTGCATATTGGAAAAACAAGATAGCTGAAAAAAAGATCCGGCCAGAGAACATTATCAACATGGACGAGATTCCACTGACTTTTGATATTCCTGTGAACCGCACTGTGGATACAACGGGAGCACGTACGGTGAATATTCGCACCACAGGGAATGAGAAGTCATCCTTCACTGTGGTTCTAGCTTGCCATGCTAATGGCCAGAAACTTCCACCCATGGTGATATTCAAAAGGAAGACCTTGCCAAAAGAGACCTTTCCAGCCGGCGTCATCATAAAAGCTAACTCGAAAGGATGGATGGATGAAGAAAAGATGAGCGAGTGGTTAAGGTAAGTTTACGCGAAGAGGCCGGGTGGCTTTTTTCACGCAGCTCCGTCCATGTTGATATACGACTCCATGCACGCCCACATCACGCTGGTTTTAATATATTATTAAAGTTTGACTGACCTATTTGACTGTTTTTTTGACATTCCTTTAGCGCAGTTAGATGCGGCTTATAACACGGGGCGGCTTATAGGTGGACAAAGTTTTGAAATATGCCGTTCATTGAAGGCGCGGCTTATAACCCAGGGCGCCTTATGGTGCGGAAAATACGGTAATTCAATCTGATCAAATAGGCTCAAGCTTGACCCTGACACTAAACCAGATAAGTGGTAAATACAAATATACATAAATAAAATAAAATATCACCAGCATGTTGAATTGAAAAATTTAATAAAATGAACCCTAAATATTGAAGAAGTAGGAAAAAAACTTTTATTTTAGTATGGGATAAGCTTGCCACTGACCCTGGACCAAATAAGCAGAACAAAATAAAATGTAAATATTGCCAGCTTGATTGAATGAAAATTACAAGCAGTAAAAACAAAACAAAAACTTTATTTGTGCAGTGTTGAAAAATGAGAAAGCAAAACGCTTTTTTTCTTATGAAGTTTCTGTGCAATCTTGTGAACTCGAGCATGACGCACACTTTCTGTTCCTTTCAATTATTACTAAACGCACACACGGGACGTCTACGCGGGATCTTGTGTGTGCATGTTGTGGGAGGATGGCGTGCGGCACTTTCTGTTCAGACACCCGTTGATGCTTCTCTCACGCAGCCATAAAGCAACACCCATCAAGTAACAGCCATCAAGATCTTCCTCCTCACAAACCCAAACAAAGAGTGGAAAAAGTGTGTGTCAGTAGAAGAAGAAGTAGCCTGCAGCAGTATCTGGGTGGATCAGCGAGCTTCGACACCCACACAAGACCAAGGCGGCAGCGGTTTCTCCTCGGTGGCGTGACACCAGGCCTCATAACAGCTGTTTTGGGAGTGCCCAGCCCGGCTCCAGTCTGATGTCCGGCCATTAAAGCTGACTTACGAGCGCACGGAACACAAGCAGGCTCTGTCTCGCCACGCTTTCAGACAGCTAGTGCCATCCAGACAGCCAACACTTTCCAGTGGATCACCAAATGATCCCACACATTATATTTCTTTCCACAGTGATGTTGTTTACACGCACGTGTAAACACTCGCCTATGAATAACACTCACAACCATGTTGCATCACTTATTCATGTCATCCTACTATATTGTTTGTACACAAACTCCATGTTCCTCAGTAATGTGACACAGGAGGAAATAGTTACAATCGTGAAAAAATGTAAATCAAAGACTTCAACTGATTGTAATGAAATTGATATGGAAACGATAAAAAAAATTATTGAAGAGATCTCAGGACCATTAATGTATATTAGTAACCTATCATTTCAAACAGGTACATTTCCAAACAAAATGAAAATAGCTAAAGTTGCACCAATTTACAAGACTGGCGACAAACATCAATTTACAAACTATAGACCTGTTTCCTTACTTCCACAATTTTCTAAAATCATTGAAAAACTGTTCAATAACAGATTAGAGAGTTTCATAAATAAAAATAGAATACTCTAAGAAAATCAATATGGATACAGAGCTAATGTTTCAACTTCAATGGCTTTAATTGAAATTACAGAAGAAATTACCAATGCTATAGATACTAAAAAAATGTGCGGAAGCAGTTTTTATGGATCTAACTAAAGCATTTGACACAATTAATCACAATATTTTAATCAAAAAACTAGAACGATATGGCATCAGAGGGTTAGTCTTAAACTGGATAAGAAGTTATCTAATGAACAGGAAACAATACGTGAAGCTAGGCAAACACACGTCTACAACACTAAATATATCATGTGGTGTACCCCAGGGATCAATACTAGGACCCAAATTATTCAATCAATATATAAATGACATTTGTAAAGTTACAAAAGATTTAAAGTTAGTATTATTTGCGGATGATACAACAGCGTTTTGTTCAGGAGAGAACACACAGAAGATACTACAAATAATAACAGAAGAAATGAACAAATTAAAAAGATGGTTTGACAAAAACAGACTATCGTTGAATCTCAGTAAAACTAAAATAATGCTATTTGGTAACAGTAGAAGAGAAAGTCAAACACAAATACAAATAGACGGAATAGAAATTGAAAGAGTAAATGAAACCAAATTTCTAGGTATAATGATTGATGATAAATTGAACTGGAAATCTCACGTAAAAAATATACAACATAAAGTAGCAAGAAACACGTCAATAATGAATAAAGCAAAACATGTTCTAGACAAAAAAATCACTTCATATTCTCTACTGCTCACTAGTGTTACATATCTGAGTTATTGTGCAGAAATATGGGGAAATAATTACAAAAGTACACTTCATTCATTAACGGTGTTACAAAAAAGATCAGTTATAATAATACATAATGTTGGATATAGAGAACACACAAATCCTTTATTTATTCAATCAAAGACACTGAAATTCCACGACATAGTGAATTTGCAAACAGCTAAAATGATACACAAAGCAAACTATAACCTGCTAGCCAAGAATATACAACAATTCTTCTCAAAAAAAGAGGAGAAATATAATCTTAGGGAGAAATGTAATTTAAAACATTTGTATGCACGTACAACACTTAAGACCTTCAGTATATCAGTATGTGGAATTAAATGATGGAATGGATTAAGCAAAGCAATCAAACAATGTACTAATATGATCCACTTCAAGAAACTCTTCAAACTTAAAGTGTTTACAAAGTACAAAGAAGAAGAACCATGATAAACATTCTGAATTTATTTAACTCATCCATTCTTTCATTCTTTCACTCACAAAATAATCTTACTTATCTCAACATATGAAATCTAACTTACTTCACCAATTATTATTTATTTACTTATTTTTATTGTGATTACTTATGGAGTATATTGTGAATAAATTGAGAACAGGAAGTGAACAAAAGTTTTAGCAACTGTTATGTAAAAGAAAAGGGGTAGGATTAAATAAGCTCTGCTTCTTCCTACTTCTTTTCGAACATGTTGAAAAGAGAAACTGGAGATTGTGATGTATCATGTTGTATGATTGCATGTTCCAAATAAACTCAAACTCAAACTCACAGTACAATGGTAGCCTATATTGTGTACACAACTTTCCATAGTGATGATGTTTACACGTACATGCATTGCACATGTAAACACACACCTATGAATAACACTCATAATCAATGTTCCCTCTCATTTTTCATGTGTGAGCAAACGCACAAACTCCCTGAGCATTGAGTGGAGCAACATCAGACGTGCACACTGTGGCCACACCAGCAGCACACCTGGCCCACACCTGACATCATAACAATTTAAATGTTTTATTCAAATAATTGTTTTTGCCCTCTTACAATGACAATAACAAAAAAAGATGTTTTTCATGAGCTATGTGCTAGTATTGTATGTCTGGCTGCGGGTCCTAGCCTTTAAAAGAAATGTTAGCCCTTTCAGAGATGACATTAAGTTCCTGTAACTTTCTGTCTGTAAAATACATCTTTTTTATTAGCATTTATGAAATCTAGTGACAATATTTCATGAATAATATCCTTGGATTAACATTCTTAATAAATGGCAGTAAAATAAGCACACATCTGATTGAGTGTTACAACCTGGCATTTACACATTGTGTGGCGTTGGGGTTGTCCCACTTTTTGTGTGGCCATAAACGCAGCACTGGCTAAGTGCCATGAGTGCGTGTGTTGGTGCAGGTGAGACTGAGCGAGCGGCTTCTGTTGAAACCACGGATGACAAAGTTGGTTTAAGCCTGGTTTGTATGGCAGAAAATGACCAGTTTTTATAGATAACATGTTTTTTACTCATGTTTTTGGTGTGGTTACAAACAGTTTTGCTCAATAAAGTGATTGATGGAATTCCTGTCCGTAAAATGTCTCGACAGACCATAATTGAACTGTGTTGACAAAGATTGTTTTATTCATTGAGGCCACTCTTGTTGTCACCTGTCACTCACAGAGTTGCATTGCAAAATCATACAGAAGAAATTGTAATGTGTTTATTTTGTTTAAAGTTCAGGTGGGATTTTTGATTTCCTGCGCGGCATTCATTTGCTGTGCGCAGAGGACGCCTGAGCGGTGCACAATTGTGCAGGCGCGCACCTTAGAGGGACAGTTGCTTGTAACCATGTTGCATCACTTATTCATGTCATCCTACTATATTGTTTGTATACAGTACAATCCATCCATCCATCCATCCATCTTCTTCCGCTTATCCGAGGTCGGGTCGCGGGGGCAGCAGCCTAAGCAGGGAAGCCCAGACTTCCCTCTCCCCAGCCACTTTGTCCAGCTCTTCCTGTGGGACCCCGAGGCGTCCCCAGGCCAGCCGGGAGACATAGTCTTCCCAACGTGTCCTGGGTCTTCCCCGCGGCCTCCTACCGGTCGGACGTGCCCTAAACACCTCCCTAGGGAGGCGTTCGGGTGGCATCCTGACCAGATGCCCGAACCACCTCATCTGGCTCCTCTCCATGTGGAGGAGCAGCGGCTTTACTTTGAGCTCCCCCCGGATGGCAGAGCTTCTCACCCTATCTCTAAGGGAGAGCCCCGCCACCCGGCGGAGGAAACTCATTTCGGCCGCTTGTACCCGTGATCTTGTCCTTTCGGTCATAACCCAAAGCTCATGACCATAGGTGAGGATGGGAACGTAGATCGACCGGTTAAATTGAGAGCTTTGCCTTCCGGCTCAGCTCCTTCTTCACCACAACAGATGGATACAGCGTCTGCATTACTGAAGACGCCGCACCGATCCGCCTGTCGATCTCACGATCCACTCTTCCCTCACTCGTGAACAAGACTCCGAGGTACTTGAACTCCTCCACTTGGGGCAAGATCTCCTCCCCAACCCGGAGATGGCACTCCACCCTTTTCCGGGCAAGAACCATGGACTCGGACTTGGAGGTGCTTATTCTCATCCCAGTCGCTTCACACTCGGCTGCGAACCGATCCAGTGAGAGCTGAAGATCCTGGCCAGATGAAGCCATCAGGACCACATCATCTGCAAAAAGCAGAGACCTAATCCTGTAGCCACCAAACCAGATCCCCTCAACGCCTTGACTGCGCCTAGAAATTCTGTCCATAAAAGTTCAGAACAGAATGGGTGACAAAGGGCAGCCTTGGCGGAGTCCAACCCTCACTGGAAACGTGTCCGACTTACTACCGGCAATGCGGACCAAGCTCTGGCACTGATCATACAGGGAGCGGACTGCCACAATCAGACAGTCCGATACCCCGTACTCTCTGAACACTCCCCACAGGACTTCCCGAGGGACACGGTCGAATGCCTTCTCCAAGTCTACAAAACACATGTAGACTGGTTGGGCAAACTCCCATGCACCCTCAAGGACCCTGCCCAGAGTATAGAGCTGGTCCACAGTTCCACGACCAGGACGAAAACCACACTGTTCCTCCTGAATCCGAGGTTCGACTATCCGGTACAATGGTAGCCTATATTGTGTATACAACTTTCCATAGTGATGATGTTTACACGCACATGCACCGCACGTGTAAACACTCGTTTTTACGATCAACCAAACTTGAGGGGAGCACTTAAGGTTAAAAAAAATTTAATTTTATATTGGTTTTGAATGCATGCTTTCATTTTTTCAGCCCACAGTGGAAAAAGTTTAGCCTCTCCTGATATACAGTAGAGTCATTTATATTATCTTACAATTATAACAAAGAACAGCATAGAGGATTGCTGGTTAATTGGTTAACTATGGTTATGGGTTTCTTAGATGTGAAAACTCACTTTACTAATGTTTTGGAGTGCATGAAAAGGGGGAAAGGAAAATGTGTCATTATTTGCCTACATGGTCATTTATCAACAACACAACAACAATGTTGAGTACCTCAACTTACAAATCATTTGAGACACGAGCAGTCTTTGAAGCCCAACCAGCCGCCGGTTGAAGTAGTATTTTTCACAGGGTTGTGCCTTTTGAGCAATACAGACTTGATCTATGGTTACACCTGGCTGGTCCAAACATGAGATTTGATTGGACATTTGACAGGGGTGTTGCAGCGCCGCTCAGAGATCGACACAATCCTGCCATCCAACCATCGAACAGTGAAGGTTAGAACAAAGGAGAAGACACTAACAACCTAATCAGAGAAACAATCCATTAAAAACATGTCCCGCTGATTAGTCGACCCGGTGAGTCCGTCCCACTGCAGCGAAGGAGGCATGTATCCATAAAACTATTGAGAAGTTGCAGATGTTTGACATGTTTGTTCAGTCTCGTCCCAACTCAACGGGATAGTACCTTTGATGCACAGACATACATACCACTTTTTGTTCACTCTGACCTCTCCGGTGCATCACTCGCAAATGTCCGTGTGGAACATTAACAACCATTCCCTGGTTCTTAGTGTTACACGACGAAGAAGCAACTGTAGGAAACACCTACAAAAGCCTGTTCCCCAAAGTACATACTGAATAAAGTTATTCCATTACCACATACAACTGCTGTAGTAGTTTGTAGCACTTGATATTGTAATGTGTTTCAAACAATAGTTCCCATCTAAAAGTTCCTACTCTTTTTAAAAGGTATCTTACGTGATGAACTTGTGCTGTTTTGGGAATGCCAAGTATGGATTCAATTCATTTCAACTGATTTGAGATGCGAGTGTTTGGAGTTAGGAGCTGGGTCGTGGAACGCAATGTGCTGGTAAGTCCAGGAAACACTGTCATAGCAATTAGGAACAAACTGCTCAGTCAGCATTTTTAAAGCGCATGCAGAGTCAATAAAGTTGCTGAATGCTGACACGTCAAATGCAAATACTGCCACCCTGTGGAGGTGACTAAACTAGGTATCAAGCGGTTGCCTACAGCCACAGTTGTTTCCCTCACCCAGGGCTGGTTAGAGATTCTGGCAGTTTTTGAAATGGGCCGCTAAGGATGAAAAAAGATGCACATACATTTGTGCTGAGCGCTCATTTTCTGATTAGGTCGGAATATGTGGCTCACGTGTGGCCTCATGGCGCCATTGGAGCTAGAACCGCCAGTGGAAACACACCCCGAGCACATAAAGAAGACTGCTTGGTTCATTGGCACATTTACAGTACACTATATTGCTTTAAATGATCATTTGTGCTATTTCCTACTTTGTATAAGACTTTTCAACAATGACTGGTTTGTTCTCCACAGAAGTGACCAATCAAAATGTCTAACCCCGCACCTTTAGGTACGACACCATTATGGTCGCTATAAGCCAACAGAAGGCCGTCAAAAACAGAGCAGATTGACCAAGTGCATCTCGTGCAAAACAGCAACAAACTGCTTTGGTGACGACTCAAGATCAAACATGGCTGGGATTCTTTTACTAAAGCAAACGCTGCAAAGCTAGAAATCTTCCTAACTACGCACACCAGTGTGGATTGGAACGGCTGCAAGATGAAGACCAGAGCGCTTGGAAGCTGAGAGCGAGTACAGTACCTTGTGGAGTTGAGGTGTTCAGTACAGTACCTTGTGCAGTTGAGGTGGTGTGTGGAGAAAGAGTCCTGGACCGAGGCCACGAAGGGACAGCTCAGAAGACTGCAAAGCAAAGAGAGACAAGTTCAGAACTCTCCTTTAACTACCTTTAGGATGGTCTGCATTTAACAGAGAAGCACTATTTGACGTGGAAGACGCAGGTCGGATACTTTCTCTTAGGAACACAATGACTGCATTTCATTTCAGAGCTTTAGAGAATATGGATGTGGAGGGGGGGCGTGGCCTGCAGGCCTGCCGCGGAACGGGGTGCGTCAGGACCGGCCTCGAAGACAGCGACAGGTGCGTAGATGGCCCAGGTGGGCCTTGTTATCGAATCACCTGTCGCCTTTATTAGCAGCAGCCGTGATGAGACGAGTAGTGGGAGTTGGAGGTGCTGCTGAGAGACACAGGCGCAGAAAAGACACTTTGCTGAAAAGCAAAAGATTTTGCACTAGTGATGTGCGTCGAGCTCATAGAGCAAAACCCTGTGTCGGTGCGCGTACCGCTTTTAGAAAGTCACGTGACCGATCATGAGCTGTTTTGGTCACGTGAGCGATACGCCAACTGTGTCGCACTGACGCCTCCTCTGTGCCCTGTGAGCGGCTCTTTTCTACAGCCGGAGAAATAATAACTAAGAAGAGAAATCGTCTAAAATGTAATACGTCGGAAAAACTTTTTTTTTTTTATAAAAATGTGTAAAAAAATAAAATTAAAACAATTCCCAGTCCACAATCATCCACAACACGTTCTCTTAGATTTCCATGTTATGATACATGTTCACATTATTTATTGACTGTATCTAAAAAAGACAAAAATATATTTTTATTTAAATGAAGATATGAAATAATCCTAAATGACTTGGTTTATATTATTGTATATACTAGGGCAGGGGTCACCAACGCGGTGCCCGCGGTCACCAGGTAGCCCGTAAGGACCAGATCAGTCGCCCGCTGGCCTGTTCTAAAAATAGCTCAAAGAGCAGCACTTACCAGTGAGCTGCCTCTATTTTTTAAATTGTATTTATTTACTAGCAAGCTGGTCTCGCTTTGATCGACATTTTTAATTTTAAAAGAGACAAAACTCAAATAGAATTTGAAAATCCAAGAAAATATTTTAAAGACTTGGTCTTCACTTGGAATAAGCGGTAGAAAATGGATGGATGGATGGGTCTTCACTTGTTTAAATAAATTCATTTATTTTTTAATTTGCTTCTTATTACTTTTAGAAATACAATTTTAGAGAAAAAAATACAACCTTAAAAATGATTTTAGGATTTTTAAACAAATATACCTTTTTACCTTTTAAATTTCTTCCTCTTCTTTCCTGACAATTTAAATCAATGTTCAAGTAATTTTTTTTTTTTATTGTAAAGAATAATAGATATTTTAGCTTCTGTTTTTTCGACGAAGAATATTTGTGAAATATTTCTTCAAACTTACTATGATTAAAATTCAAAAAAATTATTCTGGCAAATCTACAAAATCTGTAGAATCAAATTTAAATCTTATTTCAAAGTATTTTGAATTTCTTTTAAAATTTTTGTTCTGGAAAATCTAGAAGAAATACTGATTTGTCTTTGTTAGAAATATAGCTTGGTCCAATTTGTTAAATATTCTAACAAAGTGCAGAATAGATTTTAACCAATTTAAAACATGTCATCAAAATTCTAAAATGTATCTTAATCAGGAAAAATTACTAATGATGTTCCATAAATTATTTTTTTTATTTTTTCAAAAAGATTCAAATAAGTTAGTTTTTCTCCTCTTTTTGTCGGTTGAATTTTGAATTATAAAGAGTCGAAATTGAAGATAAACTATGTTTCAAAATTTTATTTTAAATTTTTTCTTGTTTTCTCCTCTTTTAAACCGTTCAATTAAGTGTTTTTTTCATCATTTATTCTCTACAAAAAACCTTCCGTAAAAGGAAAAAAAAAAATGTACGACGGAATGACAGACAGAGATACCCATTTTTTTATATATATAAATGTATTTATTTAGCTATTCTTGTTTAAATCACACTTACGTGTAACTTACAAATGACAATATATTTATTTATTTAAGTGTGTATCAAACTGGTAGCCCTTCGCATTAATCAGTACCCAAGAAGTAGTTTTTGGTTTCAAAAAGGTTGGTGACCCCTGTACTAGGGCATCAAATCAGTGTCAGTTGAGTCGGTCCATAGGTTGCCTGTAGGGATTTTTAATGTCCAGCAGATGTCAGTATTTAGTGACACAGTATCGACACAGTATCAATACACTTTTGCAATGTGTCGAAACGCTTCATGACGCCTCATCAACCCATCACTACTTTGCACCATTTGAGGAAAATAAAACAGTGTTATACTCAGAAAAAATAAATAAATAAAATCAAAAAATTGTAGAGGTTGCCCTCTAGTGGATTCTTCAGACCACCACACACTGCCAGGAAAGCCCGGAATTCTGGGTACAACACTGTTTTATTTTCCTCAAATGTTGCAAAGTCTTTTGCTTTTCAGCAAAGTGTCTTTTCTGCATCTGTGTCTCTCATCAGCACCTCCAACTCCCACTACTCGTCTCATCACGGCTGCTGCTAATAAAGGAGACAGGTGATTAGATAACAAGGCCCACCCGGGCCGTCTACGCACCTGTCGTTGTCTTCGAGGCTGGTCCTGACACACCCAGGTCCGCGGCAGGCCCGCAGGCCACGCCCCCCTCCACAATGGAGTTAAAATGCAAAGGTAAGGAGGAGAGTTAGTGGGTGAGACAAGTTAGTTAGAGGGTGAGACAAGTTAGTTAGTGGGTGAGACAAGGACACACCAGGATGACAAAGCAAAGACGGATTTGGAACATATTTGACATGTATTTCTATGAAGCACAATGTCTCCTGGTTTTACTGCATCTTGTATTTGAGATGGTTTCCAGGGTCGGTGAAAGAAGTGCTCAACTTCAGCCTAAATCCTTTCAGTCTGGAAAATGATCAATTCATGAATTCATGGATGTAAAAACTGTTTGTTTATTTTGTTGACCACTGACCGAAGAAATAATCAACTAATCTAAACAATATGTGCAAACGCAGATCAGATTTCATTTTAAAAAAAAACAATCAGTATAACACGTATTAATTTTAAAAACAAAATAAAGAAACAAATAAAGAAAATATAGCACTTGTTAAGAGTAAACACAGGTACAATTTACCATGAATTGATGAACGTGGACTTAAACAAGAGTAAAAACTTATTGGGGTGTTACCATTTAGTGGTCAATTGTAGGGAATATGTACTGTACTGTGCAATCTACTAATAAAAGTCTCAATCAATCAATCAATTCTAAAAGCAAATATGAATACGACAACAACAGGTCAGTAAAAAAGAGAAAAAGAGCAAATAGAGCCGAGAGTGGAGTGGGCTCTCTTGCTTGCTTTGTTGGGTCTGCTCCTGTCTCTGGCCACCCCAGCAGAGGATGGCGTGGAACATCGCAGAGACCACCACAGTGTGTGTGGGTGTTGAAATTATGTTTTTCTTTGCTTGCTTGTCTATGCATGGTGCAATCATGTGTGCACAATGTATATTAGTGCTTCATTATTTTGACTTTTGTAGAAGTGTCACTGCTGGAGTGGCAGCTGGTTGCATCAACTCTGCTCTTTCAATGTTTTTAATGTCCTTTGTGTTCTTTCATGTTTCCCCCTCATACACACGTTTATCACAATCAGAATAGTTTTATTGCCAGACTTGTCTAGGGGGTACCCCACCTTCTGCCCAAATGCAGCTGAGATAGGCTCCAGCACCCCTCGTGACCCCAAACGGGACAAGCGGTAAAAAAATGGATGGATGGATGGATGTTTGAGAATGGGTTCACAAACTAGGAATTTGTCTTGGTACAATCGTGCAACATAAAACAAATATAACACATTATGTGTGCCATGCTATGGCTGTGAGTTGTTTTCCCCCCTGGCTGGCCTCAGTCGGGACCCCTCTGCCGGGGCCCAGGCTAAGACAGATTTTTTTTTTTTTTTACCCGTTCCTCACCTTTTTATTAAGGGGCGGCGGAAATTGTCAGAGCCGTCAGCGATCCTGTTCTGTCTCCCTGTAATGTTTGATCCTGTTCCGTCTTCCTGTAATATTTGATCCTATTCTGTCTCCCTGTAATGTTTGACCCTGTTCTGTCTCCCTGTAATGTTTGATCCTGTTCTGTCTCCCTGAAATGTTTGATCCTGTTATGTCTCCCTGTAATGTTTGATCCTGTTCTGTCTCCCTGTAATGTTTAATCCTGTTCTGTCTCCTTGTAATGTTTGATCCTGTTCTGTCTCCCTGTAATGTTTAATCCTGTTCTGTCTCCCTGTAATGTTTAATCCTGTTCTGTCTCCTTGTAATGTTTGATCCTGTTCTGTCTCCCTGAAATGTTTGATCCTGTTATGTCTCCCTGTAATGTTTGATCCCGTTCTGTCTCCCTGTAATGTTTGATCCCGTTCTGTCGCCCTGTAATGTTTGATCCTGTTCTGTCTCCCTGTAATGTTTGATCCTGTTCTGTCTCCCTGTAATATTTGATCCTGTTCTGTCTCCCTGTAATGTTTGACCCTGTTCTGTCTCCCTGTAATGTCTGATCCTGTTCTGTCTCCCTGTAATGTTTGATCCCGTTCTGTCTCCCTGTAATATTTGATCCTGTTCTGTCTCCCTGTAATGTTTGACCCTGTTCTGTCTCCCTGTAATGTCTGATCCTGTTCTGTCTCCCTGTAATGTTTGATCCCATTCTGTCTCCCTGTAATGTTTGATCCTGTTCTGTCTCCCTGTAATGTTTGATCCTGTTCTGTCTCCCTGTAATGTTTAATCCTGTTCCGTCTCCCTGTAATGTTTGATCCCATTCTGTCTCCCTGTAATGTTTGATCCCGTTCTGTCTCCCTGTAATGTTTGATCCCGTTCTGTTGCCCTGTAATGTTTGATCCCGTTCTGTCTCCCTGTAATGTCTGATCCTGTTCTGTCTCCCTGTAATGTTTGATCCCGTGTCCGCCCTGAGATCGGTAGGTTGTGTGTTCAAACCCCGGCCGAGTCATACCAAAGACTATAAAAAAAATGGGACCCATTACCTCCCTGCTTGGCACTCAGCATCAAGGGTTGGAATTGGGGGTTAAATCACCAAAAATGATTCCCGGGCGCGGCACCGCTGCTGCCCACTGCTCCCCTCACCTCCCAGGGGGTGAACAAGGGGATGAGTCAAATGCAGAGGACAAATTTCACCACACCTAGTGTGTGTGTGACAATCATTGGTACTTTAACTTTAACTTTAACTTCTGTCTCCCTGTAATGTTTGATCCTGTTCTGTCTCCCTGTAATGTCTGATCCTGTTCTGTCTCCCTGTAATGTTTGATCCTGTTCTGTCTCCCTGTAATGTTTGTCTGCTCTTGAATGGGAATGTGTTGAAAATGTTAATTTCCCCTCGGGGATTAATAAAGTGATTCTGATATTTTCTTCAGTCCAAGCCCACTATTGTTCTTTAAACGTTCATACTTACAGGTGGACATCTCCTACTCCTGCTTAACACTGACTACTTTTAAAAGGACACAACATTGACTTTAAGAAAAAGCAGGCTTTGCTACACATTTAAATAAAGTTACAGACATTTGATCATTGTTTTGTTTTGTTTGCATCATATTTTGTCATGAACATGTTAGACTTTATGGATGGATGTCACACACAAACAGGAAAAGGGTTGACGAGAAGAAAGGGGAATTGGTCCGTATTGTGGTGACGGTGAGGAGGCGGGACTTACTGTGCGTTGTCCGTCATCACAGAGAGTGGAATGTCCTCCGTCACGCAGTCCAGCTCGTCATTGAGGCTGCTGGCGCGGGTGAAGTCCATTCGGTCGTCGTGGTTTCTCTTCACTGGAAGTAGTAAAGGAAACAGAAGAGAGTAAAAAGCTGTGCCAACAAAAACATAAATGTGCAACATTAATGCTAATGTTAGCGCTGACAAGGTTAGAATACAATAAGCTCTATTGTTGTCGTACATGATGAAGTTGTGGATTCAGCATTTGTGTTGCAGTCAAAAATAGAGATGTCCCATAACAACAAATATATATATTGCTTGATATCATCCACTTGACTCTAAAATCTCCGGTAAAATTCCTAGCGTTTACTTGTGCAAAATCCACAGCCAGTTAACATCTAAATGTCTGCCAATAAGCGCACAGTCAGTCTTTTGTTGTATTTTATTGAACTCTTTTACTAAAAAGGTAAACAAAGTAGGCTATCAGCTACTAGGAGCTAGCAGCTACGCAACAGCTAAGCACACAATAGCGCACAAGCTACAATTCATTGAACAATATTGCAGTCTAAAACGACACAATTCTCAGCATAAACAAGCATCAAATATTCATAGTTGCATATTACTTAGACACAGAGCAAGTATCCAGAATCTAGTACTGTGAATTGATGAACGTGGACTTAAACAAGAGTAAAAACTTATTGGGGTGTTACCATTTAGTGGTCAATTGTAGGGAATATGTACTGTACTGTGCAATCTACTAATAAAAGTCTCAATCAATCAATCAAAATGCATCATTCAACCCAATTATTGCAAACCAAAAACAAATCAACTCTCCACTTCAACAGCATAAATAATAATAATAATTAAAGCTGCAAGCAGAGCAGCGTTGGTCGGGCCCGCATATTTGGCAGCTGCTAGTCCTAAGTGTCCCAATACTTTTGTCCAGTTTTAGTCCTAAGTGTCCCAATACTTTGGTCAAGTTGTAGTCCTAAGAGTCCCAATAATTTTGTCCAGTGTAGGTGTCCCAATACTTTTGTCCAGTGGTAGTCCTAAGTGTCCCAATACTTTTGTCCAGTTTAAGTCCTAAGTGTCCCAATACTTTTGTCTAGTGGTAGTCCGAAGTGTCCCAATACTTTTGTCCAGTTCACGTCCCAAGTGTCCCAATACTTTTTTCCAGTTTTAGTCCTAAGTGTCCCAATACTTTTGTCCCGTGGTAGTCCGAAGTTTCCCAATACTTATGTCAAGTTTTAGTCCTCAGTGTCCCAATACTTTCGTCAAGTTTTAGTCCTAAGTGTCCCAAAACTTTTGTCCAGTTTTAGTCCTAAGTGTCCCAATACTTTTGTCCAGTTGTAGTCCTAAGTGTCCCAATACTTTTGTCCAGTGTACGCGTCCCAATAGTTTTGTCCACTGGTAGTCTTTTGAAGCCGAAACAACAAACATGCTCAGAGGAGATAATGTTTGAAGACAGGTGACCGGTTTCTACAAACATTTTGTTTTGAAGGGGGAATTGCAAACTTCCTGTACATTTTTGCTGAAGGATGTCAATCTATGAAATGTAGGTCTAAGTGAGACCTACATAGAGTTGAGTGAGAGTTACAGGCAGTTTTGTCATTTTTTTCTTCCGAGGAGCAGTTTTTTCTGCGTTTTATTCCAAAATTGCGAGAGCGCAATTTTGAGATTTGGGGTTGAGTTTTTTTTATTAGATCGCAATTTTTGCCAGTCCTGATGTGTGTGTTTAGTTCGGTGAGTTTTGAAGCATGTTAAGGGGGTCAAATTACAGCTCAAAGAGGCAAAAGTGACTGTTTTTAGTACATTTTTGTCTTGAAGGGGGAATTGCCAACTTCCTGTTGATTTCTGCCCAAGAATGTACAATTAGGAAATCTAGGTCTAAGTCAGACCTACATAGAGGTTTTTGTTTCATGTCTCTCCGACCTTCCTAGTGGGAGATACAGGCAGTCTAGTTGTTTTTTTTTCCTAGGGGGCGCTAGAGCGCAATTTTGAGTTTTGGGGTTCGTTTTTTTTATTAAAAGGCAATTTTCGCAGGTCCTGATGTGTGGGTCAAATATGGTGAGTTTTGAAGCATGTTAAGTGGGTCAAATTACAGCTCAAAGAGGCGGTCGGTATACAATAATAGATCATTCCAAAAGTCTATTTATTGTGTATTTGATTGGCTATGGAGGGATTGTGCTTGAAAAGGAAAAAAATGCATTTTAGTGTACAGTATTTAAGAACTTTTTGGTTTTGTTTTAAGAGTGAAGAAGAAAGATACCTGGAGAGGAAGGGCAGCTGAGCGTGAAAGAAGACCAAGAATGATGACAGGAGCCTGCAGGGGTCGTGCATGTAAAACATATGAAAGGGAAATAAAAGGTTGGCAAATTTAAGACATTGTTTATTTATGCTGTCAGACAGACAAGCAAACAATGGCCACTTTGTCTCTCTCTCTCTCTTTCTCTCTCTCTCTCTCTCTCTCTCTCTCTTTCTCTCTCTCTCTCTCTCTCTCATGCCCGTCTAGGCGCACACTGTCCTCAGTCAAAGAAAAGGGGTAAAAAAAGGAGGCAGGAGCCCAGTTTGAGTCTCTTTGCTTGGCACTGCTTTAATAATGAGGACAAAAGGCCCGCCAAGTCTAAATCAAATACTGCCTGGACAACAAGAAAGAGGCAGGAGAGCTAATGATTAACTCCAAGAAGGGAAAAAAAAAGGATATTGGTTTAGCCAGAGCATGACCCAGCTGTAAAATGTTGCTATTGTTTACATCACACCTGGGAAAATGTTGCTATTGTTTACATCACACCTGGAAAAATGTTGCTATTGTTTACATCACACCTGGGAAAATGTTGCTATTGTTTACGTCAAACCTGGGAAAATGTTGCTATTGTTTACATCTCACCTGGGAAAATGTTACTATTGTTTACGTCACACCTGGGAAAATGTTGTTATTGTTTACATCACACCTGGGAAAATGTTGCTATTGTTTATTTCACACCTGGGAAAATGTTGCTATTGTTTACGTCACACCTGGGAAAATGTTGCTATTGTTTACGTCACACCTGGGAAAATGTTGCTATTGTTTACATCACACCTGGGAAAATGTTGCTATTGTTTACGGCTCACCTGGGAAAACGTTGCTATTGTTTACGTCACACCTGGGAAAATGTTGCTATTGTTTACGTCACACCTGGGAAAATGTTGCTATTGTTTACATCACACCTGGGAAAATGTTGCTATTGATTACGGCACACCTGGGAAAATGTTGCTATTGTTTACATCACACCTGGGAAAATGTTGCTATTGTTTACATCACACCTGGGAAAATGTTGCTATTGTTTACATCACACCTAGGAAAATGTTGCTATTGTTTACATCTCACCTGGGAAAATGGTGCTATTGTTTACATCACACCTGGGAAAATGTTGCTATTGTTGACATCACACCTGGGAAAATGTTGCTATTGTTTACATCACACCTGGGAAAATGTTGCTATTGTTTACATCTCACCTGGGAAAATGGTGCTATTGTTTACATCACACCTGGGAAAATGTTGCTATTGTTTACATCACACCTGGGAAAATGTTGCTATTGTTTACATCACACCTGGGAAAATGTTGCTATTGTTTACGGCACACCTGGGAAAATGTTGCTATTGTTTACATCTCACCTGGGAAAATGTTGCTATTGTTTACATCACACCTGGGAAAATGTTGCTATTGTTTACATCACACCTGGGCAAATGTTGTTATTGTTTACATCACACCTGGGAAAATGTTGCTATTGTTTACATCACACCTGGGAAAATGTTGCTATTGTTTACGTCACACCTGGGAAAATGTTGCTATCGTTTACGTCACACCTGGGAAAATGTTGCTATTGTTTACGTCACACCTGGGAAAACGTTGCTATTGTTTACGTCACACCTGGGAAAATGTTGCTATTGTTTATGTCACACCTGGGAAAATGTTGCTATTGTTTACATCACACCTGGGAAAATGTTGCTATTGTTAAAAACTCAACTGGGAAAACGTTGTTATTGTTTACATCACACCTGGGAAAATGTTGCTATTGTTTACATCACACCTGGGAAAATGTTGCTATTGTTTACGTCACACCTGGGAAAATGTTGCTATTGTTTACATCACACCTGGGAAAATGTTGCTATTGTTTACGGCACACCTGGGAAAATTAAACTAAGCTTTTCAATCTGGCTCGCCGGACATTCCCAAATCATTTGTTTAGATCTTTAAGATGGAAAGTCTAGCTGCCATTATGATGTTTCACCCCAAGTCTTGAACTATACTAAGTATTTCAAGGGTTGGAATCCCCATTTTTGCATGATATACTAGTTACTATGGTCATCTAATGAGTTACTATGGTCATCTAATGAGTTATTATGGTCATCTAATGAGTTACTATGGTCATCTAATTAGTTACTATGGTCATTTAATTAGTTACTATGGTCATCTAATTAGTTACTATGGTCATCTAATGAGTTATTATGGTAATCTACTTAGTTCCTATGGACATCTAATTAGTTACTACGGTCATCTAATGAGTTCTTATGGTCATCTAGTTAGTTACTATTGTCATCTAATTAGTTATTATGTCTTCCGGCTGGCTTGGGAACACCTCGGGGTCCCACAGGAAGAGCTGGACGAAGTGGCTGGGGAGAGGGAAGTCTGGGCTTCCCTGCTTAGGCTGCTGCCCCCGCGACCCGACCTCGGATAAGCGGAAGAAGATGGATGGATGGATGGATGGTCATGTAATTAGGTATATGGTCATGTAATTAGTTCTTATGGTCATGTAATTAGGTATATGGTCATGTAATTAGTTCTTATGGTCATGTAATTAGGTATATGGTAATGTAAGTGACAGCAGCTCAGACGAGGTACCAAGCAGTGTGGGTGGGGAGTGTTTCCACAGAGTGTGAAATGTGGGTGTCAGGGACAGACGTGGAAGGAGATTTTGACAACAAAGTTGTAAATCTTAGTGATATATCACATATATCAGATTGTAGGTGGGCTTTTTTTTTTTAAATCTTTGCGTTCATATTTCGCTGTTTGTTGCATTTTTGTTGTGTTTGTCTTGATTGTAAAATATGTGGATTGAGAGGTGGTGTGACGTTCATATGCTGTCAATATTCAGTGTTTTATCCTTCATAGTTAATATTGTAAATCCCATATTATTTATGTTCATGTACATTCTGGGTGTCTCATTTAGTTAAAAAAATTACAATTCCATTTGGGTTTTTTAGACGGTCTGTCATAAC